>NW_026881000.1:0-33319 GCF_032173495.1 Musca vetustissima | reverse complement strand
AAAGATGATGTTTTTATGTTCTCTTCCTTATGGTAGATGACCTCCATACGTTCTTTGTATGTAAAAGACGCCTAGCATTTTTAGGATGGCTGGTATGAGTAAAATGATGTATAAAATGCCTCTCGAACGTCGCACAGTGGGTTAGAGTACCATGTTTTCTTGGACCAAATCAGGGAAGCTATGTTAGAATATTTTTTCTTTATTTTTCAGATAATACCATTAAAATAAGTTAAAAAAAATGTTTTCTAAGTATATTTGAGTATAATTTTATTAAGTAGTGCCAAATATCAGTGTAGGTATATAGTGCAAGGAGTACAATATGATAACTTAAACATTGAATTTTATACATCTTAAAGTTAATCATCCACATCGTCATCATCCGCAGCCGGGGATGGTCCGTATGACGAATTTTCAGGATTTCGACTGTCAAAAAGGTGTAAACGTCGAAAACGACATATACCTGTATAAAATGTAGTAAACGTCATTTATTTCAATATTATCACCATATACAGTCATTTTCAAGAACATATATTATTTTTACTGTATATCTGGCTATTCTTTACGAGAACTGATAAAAAATTCCGAATTTTTTTTAAGAAAAAAATTTTGATATTCGATATGAATTTGAGTAAAGCATACGTTATTTCCAACTCGATAAATGTTAATAGCCATTTTATAAAAAACATAATGGTTTTGAGTGGGTGTATGACATTTACGTCACTGTTTCTCACAGGCCACCTCTGTCCGCAGCATCACCAACTTCTGATAATTGCTCAATATGTAAAAGGGCATTTGACACAATTTCGGGTCCGTGAATAAAAAACTTGTGCAAAGTGGTAGGCATATTATACAAAGGATACGTTTCAACAAAAAGTCGTCCTGTATTGTGTGCATATATTTGAAAATTTTCATTATTAATCTCATGGCCACTGGATACAGCTATAACCGACACGTGCATTTTTATTAAATTAACATATATTTTTGTTATTTCGGCAGATTTTTTCTAGCGTTTTGGTGCGTGTTTTTGATTTCTTTAGCTAAAAATGTCATCTTGTCATTCATTGTTTGAGCGCTCGAATTCATCATAAGCTTCGACGATTACCTATAAAAAATGCTATAAAAAATGCTAATAAAGAACGCTTTTACCCGACTACTTGAAACTGCACAACACAATCACTATTTGTCAAAACAATGAATATTATTAAAATAAACAAAAACAAAATATTATTGTAACAAAGAATATCATTAAAAGAAACAAAAATAACAACAATAAAATAATTAGAAAAAATAACATGAAAAACAAGAAAACACAACACTCAACAACAGCACCAGCCACGAGATCAATGTGACTTTTAGCTAATTTGACTGCTACAACACTTGTATTAAACAACGCATAGCTTCTAAAAGGCACAAAAGAGCAGCGTAAAATTTTGCAATATAACACAGATTTATGTCCTCTTTAATATAAACCAAAAATTATGACACGAATGTGGACGAATAATAACTATTTATCCATTTAAAATATAAAAATATTAATTTTTTTTGGCATTTTCAATATAAATAACTAAATCTTAATCACTTCCAAACACAATTTCATACTCAAATGTTAACGAAGTATTTGCAAAATAACCTAAACTTCATGGTTCCGTTGAAAAAGTCTAACTTTTACAATACTTTTTAAAATAAATAAAATTTTCTACGGGAACGTTTTCACTTTTTTCAGCCTTTTTTGGCACAAAAATTTGTATGAAGTTTGACTTTGAAGTTTCACTACAAAAACACCAGTCCTCTTTTGACATTAATTTTAACGACAAATGATGTAGAATTTTATATACTTTAACCGTGTGCAAAAAAATTTTAACGATACTTAAAATTTAATTTTTTAATTAATCCAAGGAAACAGGGTATTCTAACCCATTGTGCGTCGTCAGTTTATAATACGGCATTTACATTAGAACTTTTTACCGGGTTAACCTACTTTATGAGGATTTATTTGGCATATATTCAAAGGAATTGAAAATTTAAACCCACTGGGTTAACCAAATCCGGTTCAATGTAAACGACCTTTAAGATACCTTAATAAAGTTTTCTATGTATAGAGGATCACAATTTATTATGTTAAAATTCTCTATTTTAGTGTTATTGAAATGGACGATTTACGTGAGAATATCAACGAAGTTATGAGTGAAACATCGAAATCGATTCTAACAGTGGAGCCGAAGGTATATTTAAGATATTATACACAGTGCCTATAGTATAATTCTGACTGTCCTCTGCCGATACCGAGACAGCAGAATGTAGACCTGTGTACAGAATGTCGATGTGTATAGGCGGTAGCGACTTATAGATCTTTACACCACTAGGTGTGGAAGATCTTCTAGATGTTGGAGACTTTTTGAAGGTATTGAAGTTGCAAAATACCTTTAGAAGGTTAGGCGTTGAGGACCTTTTAAAAGTATTATAAATCCAGGAAATCTCCAGAAGGTCATTTATGTATAGAAAACCTCTAGAAGGTCAGACTTTTATAAAGGTATTCAATGCCCTTTCTGTATAGAAAATTTTTAGAATGTCTGCTGAGTAAAAGATTATCTGTAAGAGAACTTTTGTGTATAGTTTTTCCACATTTTATCCACTTAGAAGAATACCAAAAGGTCTTTATTGTATTGAAGACCTTCAGAAGGTATTGACAGTATAGAAGGGAGTCCTTCATAAAAAATTATTATAGTATTTCATAGGCTTACAAAATGGTCTCTTTATAACATGGTTCTTTTTTTGAAGACCTTCGACCTTAGAGGAAAAATGTTTCTTTGTGGATGGGCGGAAGTCATTTAGAGCTGGCTACATCCCAAGCACTCGAGGCGCACGTCAAATGGCAAAAAATCGAAAGGGTTTATTTATAAATGGGATGGAAAGTAATTCAAAGATGAGCATAGACGGGCTACGGTGGGTATTTTATAGACATCAAATTCTGTTTTAAAGGTAGAGTGAATTTATAGATATATACAGGGGAATGGTTATAAAAGAGTAGAAAACTACGAAGACCCAAAGGCGAGCAGAATCAGACAATTTTATAGGAGCTGAAGGATAATGACTTCCTAGACGACTTGAACTACTAAAACTGTATACGAGCAGAAATATGTTATTAAAAACATTTCAATTGCAATTCGAGAATTTCATTTGTAATTCAAAACTCAATATGCAATTCAAAACATTTTATTTGTAATTCGAGAATGTAATTGGCGATTAAAAACATTTAATAAACTTTTCACCGAAATTAAAAAAAAATCCATTTGAAATTTAAAGAATTTAATTTGTAATTCGTATATTTCCATTTGAAATTCGTAGAGTTTCATTTGAACTGCAAAGACATTAATTTATAATTCAAGGAATTCAATTTGTAATTTCATTGTATTTCAATTGTAATTCGTAACAATTCATTCTAAATTCACACATATACTTTGTTGCATGTGACTCTGTTTAATTTTTTTATTTTATAAAACAAAAAAAAAACCGGCAGCAAATTTTCTCGATGTGTTTCGTGGCTGCCGGTCTAGAAGAAATAAGCCGGATGCGGTAGGCAATGAAGTTGGCTGCATATAAACAGTGTTGCTATGAATGAAATAATGAAATGAATGTGTAGTTAGTGGCAGTGGTCACGTAACGTACATGAAATGCAACCCTGCGTGAACGTAATAGGTTTAGATGTAGGATAAAACAGAAATAAATAAATGTCGGAAAATTGTGCGAAAATGAAAAGGAGGGAAAATCCTGCTTGGGTTTCGGGCGTATAAAAGGAGCGAATGGAGAAAAATCGCCATAGTTTTTTTTGTGTCGACTTAGAAATCCAATTGGATTTCTTCCCAAAATAAAAAAAATCAAAATCAACAAAAAATCTAATTGGAAATAAAAAAAAAGAATATATATTTTTTTTCTTCAAGGTTTATTGTGGTGTTACAAACATATGTTGTGCGTATGCAAAAATGTAAGCATGTTGTTTAATGTGTTTGTTTTTCGTCGCTTCAATGTCCTGTTTTTTTTGTGTTTCAGTAAAGTTAAACGCCAATAAAAATCTGCACACCGCCGAAGAAACTGACCCCTCCCAAATATCTGCGTGGAGGAGGTCAGATACAATGTTTGAAGAATATTCTGAAGAAGATTTTTGAAGACGTTGTGAAGACAGCTGGAAAAAGCCAGGAAAACAGCCATAAAACAGCCTTGAAAAGTTGCCAAAATCCTGCCAATAATCCCCTTTAAATCCGTATGGAGAGGGAACAAAAAATCCTGGTAATCCGTGATGATTTGCTCTGTCGCTGGTAATGAACCCCTACAATAAAGAAAACCAGAAAAGAATATATTAAATCGTTGGAAACCAGGTAAAAGAATATTAATATAATACGTACTGATTGATGATAATGCTGGAATGATAAAATTACCAGTTTCCCTATGCAAATGAGAAAACCTGAAATGATAAAAAAAAATGAAAAAACGTTAATATAAATTTTACAAAAAAATAAGACACAAAAACTATAAAAAAGACAAAAAAATACAATTAAAACAAAAATATATGTTAGTAATAAGTGGTGAATGTTTGTAGTTAGTTTAGAATTAAGAATTTAAATGAGTATATTTTTGTGAGGATTTTTAACCCCTTTTATTAACTGGTGAGCTAGATTACCACATAGCTACGTGGAGCAAGAATTTGAATATTTTGTGGATGCGATTTAACCGCCCACGTCACCACTAACAGAGCTCTCTTAGGTAGGTGTAGTTGTCTAAGGTAGCCTAAATTTGGCAGTGTAACATGCCCTAGGTAAAGTGCTGGTAATCGACGAATTGATTCACACTGAGAGAAAAGGAGTTAGGAGTTCATGAATTGACATAATTTTTTCATGTTTTGTGTTAGATTAAGTTCCAAAAAATGTCAATAAATGATTTTTACGTTTGATTTTATGTTATTAGAAATTATGTTGTGTTAATTTTTCTTTGTGAGAGAGGGAATTAGGTGTAAGTTTTCGTGAGGTAAGTGTGTGTGGAATTTGGGGCCCTTTTAAATATAAAATTTCGTCAATTGGACTAAAGGGTCAAGGATGGGCGGGCATAGTGGAGGAGCACTAAACCAAGCTCCTTCGTCATAGGTGTATGTTGTGTTTGTTTATGTTTTTGTGTTTTGTATGATCCAAAAATTTCTAGTTGTTCGTTCCCTAGGGTTGATGGTGGCAAGGGTTGAGAACTCCCCTGATCGAAAAGTGTTCCCAACTGAGCTAGTGCGAACCCCGCCATAACGCCGCATTAGGTCTAGAACGTAACAACTTTGTGTGTTACCTATAATATTTTTCGAATTTAAAATTAAATTTATTGAATAATAAATAAATTGTTATGTATTTCAAATCAAATGTTACGAATTTCAAATGGTATTCGAAAGGTATTTTATGAATTACAACTGATATGTTATTAATTGCAAATGTAATTCTCGAATTGCAAATTATATGTTGTGGATTACAAATGAAATTATCGAATTACATTTGATATGTTTTGAATAGTTGATTTTGTTTCAAATACATTTTAAATAAAATCAACTTCCATATGGCGCCATCAGCTGCAGAATGGAATGAAAACATAAGCTAATAATTCGTTTCGAAGAAAATACTGAAATTTATATTATTGATTTTGAAAATATACTGGCGAAGGAATTTTAATTTATTTATTTCTCGCAAAATTCCAATAACGATTTTTTCCTAAACAGTAAAAAAACATACAACCTTTTATTGGCATTTCTTTGTTATCCTTGTCCATAACCCATAACCCTCGCTAAGGAACAAAGGCAATAGAACCTCAAGTACATTTTTATATTTACAATGGAAGAAACATAGAAAAAACATATGCTAAACATATACAAATTGTTTTGGCATGAATAATACCCATTTAATACCAAATAAATTCATTATTAATGTTTCTGTTTCGGTTTACGAAGACTTACAATAATGTTTTCAGTTTTGTTATGGGTAACCTTTAAACATAGACTTAAATTTATCGTCTAGACAAACCCATCTATCTATGATATACTATTAAATACTTGTGTGGACAATTCTAAAAAAATACGTAAAAAAGAGCAGAATAAATAAAAAAAGAACAATGAAAATAAATGCAGAAAAAAACAATGAAACGTGTTTGTGAAGGCAATTGGTCAGACACTAAGGTTTTTTTCCAACATTGGTGATATATTCGAAGGGTTACATGTGTGTATCATCGACACAAGGCTATAAAAGGTACATGTGTAGTAGCTGATTATATCAATCCATTACATGGAGATTTGTAAATTACATAAAATATGTTTGTTCAAAATCATGGTATATTGTTCTAAATATAGGATTTGTAGTTATTTTTGTGTTGGATCATTTTTAAATTTGTGTTTAATTTAATATTAGAAAATATTTTTACAGATTATTGTTAGCCATATTGTGGTGTGCAATAAATACGTCAATGACAGTTGTAATATGACCTATTTTACTACAATAAAGACTTATATTGAATATGTTATATATCCCGGTCTGCTAGTGAAACAAGTGTTGCCTTCGGGTAACTCATAACAACTGAGTGATGGTGTTTATTACATATGCTTACATCGATAGAAGTTTAGTAGTTACTGAATACGTAACGTATACAACACCTCTCCCCTCTCTTATAACAAAAATAATAAGATGAATTCAATAAAATACTATTAACTTAAAACTCCGAACACTAATACATTTCAATCCGTATCGATAACATAATCATTTAGCCGATGAGGTCGCCGTATATTCCTCCTAGGATTCGTTCTTATGTTGACTGCCTCGTCATTCCCTGCTGGCTCTTCAAATCCGATGAATGTTGACCCCGGAGAACTTGGGGGCGTTGCGAAGGACTGATCTCGATTGTCTGAAATCACGCATTCGTCTGTGGCTTCTCGTTCCGCATTACTCATACTTGTAGGGTTCTCTCTCTTCTCCAAAGTTAAATCTGATGGCTCATAACTAGCACTATGTGTTTCCTCAACTTCGTTATCCAGCATTACTCTGCCATTAATCTTTCTCAATTGATCAATGTGTCTGTTCCAACACCTACCATCTTCCAGCCTCACTTTGTAATGCAAATCACCAATTCTCTCTCTTACTATTCCAGGCTTCCACTTAAGCTTATCCATATAATCCCGAGCCATCACAGCGTCTCCTACTGCTAACTCTCTGGTAGTTTTTTGTCTTTCGGGGTCTCGGACTTCATTGTTGGGCAGTAGGAGGTCCAATCTGCTTTGTATTTGTCGCCCAAACATTGTCATAGCTGGTGATTTATTCGTAACCGGGTGAATTGCTCGTCGATATGCCAATAAAATTTGATCAATTTTTCGCTGTAACTCCTCCTTACGAGGCATTGCCTTCAACTTGGTCTTGAAGGTTTGTATAAAACGTTCAGCTTGACCATTCGTTGCAGGGTGGTACGGTGCCCCCAACTTATGCATGATACCATTTTGTTTTAAAAACTCTTGAAATTTCGCGCTTTTGAACTGCGTCCCGTGGTCGCTGACTAGAATGTTTGGTATTCCAAAATGCGCAAATATACTTCTACATACTTCGATTGTTGTCTCCGTGGTAATGTCTCGAACTATTATCCTTACTTCCGGCCATTTACTAAAAGCATCCACCAGTACGAAAAAATATTTACCTAAAAAGGGACTAGCGTAATCCACATGCACCCTTTCGAAAATTTCCTTCGGAGGTAACCAGCAATGAACAGGTTCTTTCTTTACATCTGGTCGCCCGATCTGGCATTCATAACAGCCAGCAACCGCTTTTTCAATGTCCTTATCTAAATTTTTCCACCAACAATACGCTCTGGCAAGTGACTTCATTTTTGATACACCAAAATGTCCCGAATGTAATTCTTGTATTATTCTAGTTCTCAGTGGTTTTGGCACATACACTCTTATGCCTCTTAATAAGCATCCTTGTTGCAAGCTAAATTCGGATGGGTCGATTCCAAAACTGTCGGCAGGCTCACCCTTCCGACCATATGACAAACTGTCTACTAAACGTCTTACTTCCGCATCTTTTTTAGTGGCTTGTCCTAATTCCTTGACGGTGATTGGCAAATTCTCAATTAATTCCATTTCAATTTGATCAATCTCGCTGATTGTTTTGCTGCATTCATTTACAGGAAGCCTCGATAGCGCATCTGCATTCCCATTCTCCTTAGATTTACGCAATCGAATCTTGTAATCAAAAGATTCCAGGAATACTGCGTAATGTTGCATACGCGTTGCAGACAATACCGGTAATCCCTTGTCAGGCGCAAAAATCTGTGATATTGCTTTATTGTCGGTAATTAAAGTAAATTCCCTTCCATATACATATTGGAAAAACTTGTCTACTTGGCTATACCGTCTCTGGGTTGCATTTAAAGTTTGCGATGCAAACTGTATAGGTCTTTCCGTTCCATCGCCAAATTCGTGACTCAATACGGCTCCCACACCCGTAGGGCTCGCATCCACTGCCAATGTTAATTTTTTCCTTGGATTATAATGTGTCAGCACCACCTCTGATCCCACTTGTCTCTTTACTTCTTCGAAAGCCCATTTACATTTAGCATCAAAATTAAATGGATGGTTGCCGGATATCTCATTTCTTGAATAGCCTTAATCTTGGCGGGTATCTTACGAATTCCTTGTCGATCAATCACATAACCACAATATTCAATACTCTCTCGCAGAAATTCCGACTTAGCAAGATTTATTCGCATATTGTATCGGTCTAATCTTTTTAACACCTCTTCTAACCGGTCTAAGTGTGTCCTATCATCCTTGGCTGTTATTTTAATGTCATCCAGGAACACCTTAACACCCGGTATATCCGCTAATAACTGCTCCATTAATCTTTGCCACTGAGACGGGGCGCTAGCTACGCCAAACATTAATCTTGTTGGTTGAAATAATCCTTTGTGTGTGCTCAGGGTTAAGAACTTTTGGTCATCTGGATGTACTTCTAACTGCAGATATGCCTTGGACAAGTCAATCTTCGAATATTTTTCACCGCCTGCCATGGTACTAAACAATTCGTCGACTGTAGGCAATGGGTGCTTGTCCACCACTAAGACCGGATTGATCGTTATCTTGTAGTCTCCACAAATTCGTATCTTGTCATCTTTCTTTCTGACCACCACGATTGGTGTAGCCCACTCGCTACGTTCCACTTTTTCCAATAATCCAGCTTTTACTTGGTCATCTAATTCTTCTTCCACTCTCTGCAACAGTGGAAAAGGTACTCGTCGCGCCTTCATACATTTCGGGACAGCATCGGTTTTAATATTCAAACGCGCCTGAAACCCCCTAATATTGCCCACTGACTTCGAAAATAAATTTGGATATTTCTCCAAGATACTCCTTAACTGACCTTCCAAATTCGCCGACTCCTGAATTTTGTTTACGCTTTCCTTTTAACATCTTCAGTCAGTCCAATTTAACTAACCGAAGCCACTCTCTTCCCAGCAATGGTTTCCGATTGGCCCGTACTAAATACATTTTGACTTTTGTCTATAGGCGTCTTTCAATAACTATAGAGTTCCAAATCTGGTTCATGAATTCGTATTTTCTTCGAAAAATATTTGTAAGCATCGGCAAGACTTATGATGGTGACCGGCGCTCCCGTGTCAACTTCAAATGTGATATTACGATCATTTACTTCCAATGTACATAGAATTTTATCCCGTATGCTGGAGCTCTGTCCATTACTTTCCATCTTACACACTTCTTGCTCTGAGTCCTCCTTTCCACGGACTTCGCCGTCAGATATTTGTTTCATTGTAGATCTTGCTTTAAAACACACACGCCTTAAGTGGCCTATCTTTCTGCAAAAATTGCATACAGAATTTCTGTGACGGCAATCGTTTGAATTATGCTCACTGCTGCCACATCTGTCACAGTTTGTATTCTGTTTCGATCTCGCTCTTTGTTCTGTCTCTCTGACTCTTTTCTCCCTCTCTTTTGTCTTTCTCATATTCACCATGTCAACGGCTTCTTGCTGCTTATTCATTTCTTGGAACCCCTTTTCAGCTTGTTCAAACATGTTTGCCAAATGTATTGCATCCTCTAATGTTAAATCGTCCTTTTCCAATAACCGGCCTAGAATCTTTCTGTTCCCTATGCCGTACACAAACTGGTTCCTCAGTGCTTTGTCCAGGTATTCACCAAATCCACAGCCCGTTGCTAGATGTCTCAAAGCCACTAAATATTCTGCGGCGGATTCTGTAGGTTCTTGCTTACGTGAGTGGAATTTAAAGTTCAAAAATATTTCATTGGGTTTAGGGTTATAATGCTTCTCCAGCAATTCACAAATATTATCATACTGCAATTCCTCTGGTATCAAGGGTAAAGCCTTGTCACATAGCTTATTATAAGCCTCTGTACCCATGAAATGTAATAGATATTTAGCCTTCATCGCCTCGCTCGTACCAAAAATCGCGAACGCCGTCTCAAATCTTTTCACCCAACGATTCCAGGTTGTAGCCTTTTCATCAAATGGTTCCATTTGAAAATTGCCACGCGGTTTTGGTTCGCTCGTCGCCATAATTGTTATATATCCCGGTCTGCTAGTGAAACAACTGTTGCCTTCGGGTAACTCATAACAACTGAGTGATGGTGTTTATTACATATGCTTACATCGATAGTAGTTTAGTCTGGAAATTGGGAGGAACCTTTATATGGGGGCTACCAGAAAAAGTGGACCTATATTTATAATTTTTAGTGGGTAAATTTGGTACCCAATAAGAACCCTATATACCAAATTTCAGCGAATTCGGTTGAAAACCGCGCTCAAGAACCTTAAAATTCCGAAAATTGGGGGTACCGTTATATGGGGGGTACCAGAAAAAATTGACCTATATTTATAATTTTTAGTAGGGAGATTTGCTTCCCAACAAGAGGTCAAAGTACCAAATTTCAGCGAATTTGGTTGAAAACCGCGCTCAAGAACCTTAAAATACCGAAAATTAGGGGTACCGTTATATGGGGGGTACCAGAAAAAAATTGACCTATATTTATAATTTTTAGTAGGGAGATTTGCTTCCCAATAAGAGCTCAAAGTACCAAATTTCAGCGAATTCGGTTGAAAAACACGCTCAGGAACCTCAAAATACCGAAAAATGGGGGGTACCCTTATATGGGAGCTATGCCTAAACGTGGACCGATATATCCCATCTTCGAACTTGACCTGCCTGCAGACAAAAGACAACTTTGTGCAAAATTTCAGCACCCTATCTAAATTCCTTCAGAAGATAGCGTGACGGACGGACAGACGGACGGACATGGCTAGATCGTCTTAGAATTTTACCCTGATCAAGAATATATATACTTTATAGGGTCGGAAATGAATATTTCGATGTGTTAAAACGGAATGACAAAATTAATATACCCTCCATACTATGGTGGAGGGTATAATAAGATGGGCAAAGTTAGGATGAAATCTAAATTTTTTGAAACGGATTTGGTCCAAAGAAACATGGGGTCTAGAACCAATATTTCGATTAGGCACTTTTTCACCGTGTTAAAGTGTATACACCCTCATTAGCCATAAGACAGAGGGTATAATTATCCTTTAAGAATTTCTAAAATTTGTATTAAGGTTTACATAATCCGTGTTTAGAAATGTTGGTATAGGTCCACTTTTTGGTATGTTCCCTATATTTTCATTTCTAGTAGCTGTCAATATGTCTATGATGGAGGGTATCCAAAGTTCGACCCGGCCGAACCTAACGCTTTTTCACTTGTTTATATTAATATAATTATCTGTTTTTTCCGCGTTTTGGGTTTGGTTCTAACACTCTGTTTTAATCATTTCACCTGCGAAGGATATGGAGATAAAAAAAACTAGAACGTAAGGTTCGATAATGAACTATAACCCGTATTTAGACCTAGCCCCTGTGTGGGAGGTACCAGAAGGAGTGGACCGATGTTCCCCATCTTCGAACTTGAACTAAGTTTGGAAGATGGCCAAAGTTTGGATGAAATCGAAATTTTCTGAAACAAATTTGATCCAAAGAAACATGGATCTAGAACCATTTTAACCGTGTCAAAGTGTATATGCGCTCATTATCCATAAAGCTGAGAGAATAATTGTCCATTTAAATTTCTGAAATTTGTTTTATAGTTTACATTGTGGTTTATATAACCGGTTTGTGGAATTGTCGATATAGGTCCACTTTTTGGTACTTTCCCTATATTTTTATTTCAAGTATCTATGGTGGAGGGTATCCAAAGTTCGGCTCGGCCGAACTTAACGCTTTTTCACTTGTTAAATTTTCTATTATTTTCTTTCAATTTTTCCACTTTTTTAACACTTTTTATCCGATCTAATTGTACATCTGCATCGATATTTTAAAATTTTGCTTTATTAATGATCCTCTTATAGATCAGTGACGGCATATCGTTCTATCGATATGTCAGTGTTGGCAATATATTATCGAAATGACAGTGCTAGTAAATCATTAATATCGATAGTTCATAATGTAATATAATGGAAGATTGATTTCTATTACATTTTCATTCGAAATGACGTAATTTCTAATTCCTTTTAATTATCCTATAATATAAGCACATCACTTCGCTATGTTTTGCCTAAAGGACACTTGGGTTAACTACTGGAGGACTTAGTGCAATCTACCGGATAGGAGTGGCCTCCATTGATTCGACCTCATATTTGGGATTATTGCTATTATTAATATAGGTACCCGGAGTCATCGCGTCTCGGAAATTTCCTTATAACGATTATATGAAAGGAAGCCTTTACAAACTCATATCCACTGAATGTAGAATTGTTGAGGTGACGCTTTCATTTTTCTAAAACGATTAACAATATACATAGGAGATTCATTTATCAATGGCTCTGGAAAACAAGAATTGGAGATCCGACCTAAATTGACTTGGATTCTGTACCTTGTGCGAATGTAGAGTGCAGTTAATAAGGGACATGGGTCACAAATTTAGATATGTAACCTGAGAAGAATGAAGTCTTATCGTTTTGTATTTTGTGGAGAAAACGAATTTAAAACTAGAAGTGGGAGATGACTGTGGGGCTGAAGCTAAATGTGAAAGAGGTTGTGACGGAGTCACTGGTCTGGAAGGACTGAAAATCTCACGATGAAGAAGCGTGTGATGCCGCTTATTATATTTCCCACAACAATGCTTGCTTACACAATTTCTTACTTCATGACCGACAGATAAACAATTCAAGCAACAATTGTATTGAAGAACAGAATAACGACCCTCAACTAGCTAGTGAGATGACAATGCCGACTAATTTTTTAACAGTTTGTTCCCATAACGTGACTGTAATTTCAGGCAACCTTTGTACACAAATAAATACAAAAAATACTGCTGATGTGTAGTCTTCTGTATCACCCTCGTCACGATTTTGAGTGAGGCATTTATCAAACATTTCTTTTGCCTTGGACCACATTTCTTTAACTTCAGCAGCCTGAATTTCTAGTGCGTAAATGTCAAAATCTTCATTTCGAAGAGAAGTAAGATTAGCATCGAATTTGATCAGAGCATCGCAGCTCGAATGAAGAAATCTAGTGGAGTAAGCGACATTGTCCGAAAATTGTATGCAACTCTCAACTTCAAAGAATGGAAAATATCAAAAATTGAGAAACTAATTTGGGTTTGGAATAAAACTTGAAAAATAGTCAATAAACTTAACGAAATTCTATAATAGAATAATAAATCTCAACTTCCAAACAAAAACTTTCGAATAAAACCAATGAGCAAATACGAAAATATTTTCAAAAATCCGAAATATTGTTGAGATATTATAAAAAATACCAAATTTCTACCCAATTGTATCGAAAAATACAATAAAAACTCAAAGAATCTGCAAAACATATTCAACCAAATTTTTCACAGTGTATGAAAAAATCAAAAAAAATTTCTCTGTGTACTAAATTTTATTAAGTGTATCGAATAATACACCAATTACTTTATTCCGGAGAAACCCAACAATTTTGAAATAAATTGCCAAAAATATTTTAGAGAAAATAAAGAAACATTCAAATTATACAAACATGTTGACCGAATGTAGGTGCACGGACTGTAAAATGCAATTCAAGGTCCAACAAGTATTCCAGTATTTTCCAAAAATCGCGAAAAAAAATCAATAAAAAATTTTATTTTAATTTACCAAACTTTTTCACCGGGCTTCGCATGTGGACTTACTAAGGGCCTTGGAATTACGATATAAGTGTGCGTGTGTATGTGTGAATGATCGTTCAACGATAAACAGGCAAGCAGTGATAGTTGTTGTTACCACTCTCTCAACCGTTGGTGACTAGTAAATTTGTTAGTGTTTTTATTCCTTCTTTTCTCTATTCTTTTTAAATGTTGACTATTGGAATTTGGATAAAAACACTAACAATAATGGGAATATTATTTTAAAAGAAAAAAACTCTCGCGTATGCTCACTAATATTGACGGTACCTTAAAAAATATTATATGCAATTTAGTAGTTGATGAGGGACGGGTGAATACTAGATGGTCTGCTGTGTGATGCTAAGGAGTCAGTGTGCCTTTAAAACCAAATGCAAACAATACCAATTAGTTTTTTCCTTATTGTTGTTGAGGACACCAATTCGATTCGGCTCGAAGGACCAATGTTTACGGAGGCAATAAAACGAAAATAAAACAAATGAAAATAAAACAAGCGACCGCTTGTTTTTGCAAAGTGGCGCTCTTTTCTGTTTACTAGTTAGAATTTGACATCAGTCACTTTGTGCGAATGACTACAGGAAAATTTTAAAATTTATTTTAAAAGTTGGAACATCATTCTTAATTAAACAGTGTGCAATTACAATTATTTTCGTTTGACAAATTTCTTTTTCATCGAAGGTACCAAATGATTAAAATTTAGGGAAAATGCAAATTCTCATTGTACAAACCTAAATTCCTCATAATTTAATTCTCTTTTGTGATTAACTATTCTCCCGTTTCTCTCTTTTATCAGAGTATTCTTCTCACAAAGACTCCTTATCTTCAAAATTTACCTTTTGAGGTGTATTATATCCACCTTTTGGAAACAAATGATGAGTCCAATTTTTCTTTTGAGGATAATGTGGGATATTTCAAAACTCCTGTTTTAATGAGATCTTATCTAAGACTAAAATAAAGTGATGTTTTTACAACCTGAAATGGCGCTTCTAGCGCTATGTATGAAGTGTCTTAAAATGTATGTGTCAGTGGTAGAAAGTACTAAAACTAAAAAATCGATTTCGATAATGATATGAAATAATGAGATGAGTCAGGGGGACACCGATGCTGTTGAACATGGTTTCAACAAGTCTCAACTGATAGGGATGGAACAAAATTCTTGGTTATTCAGAGAGTGATTCGAACTAAAAATGTACAAACGTCGGTGTAAGCTAAGAAAATAGTGTATGGGGAACTAAGAAATTACTTCATAATTAAGGTTCGAACAACGAATGAGAAATGGAGCAACCCTCGTCTGAACATGGCATTACAAATTTCTATAGTCCTTCTTTAGTTTTATTTCTCGATAATCGTATACTTCCATTGTACTTGATTCCATTGTACTTGATTGTGTTTAGTTTCCGTTAATTGTCACTGAATTTTATATTTATCTGCAATTTTTGGTATACAATTAGTTAGTTATATTTTTTATTCATTAGTTATTATCACTATATATCTCAACGGTTTTCATTAAGCACTTCGTTGTCGCTGTTGTTCCATTAAGTTTTTTTCTTATTTAATAGATTCAATAATATTTGGTTTCTCATTTATTGTAGAATTTAATTTATATTATTTTTTAATTTATCATTAAGCATTTCATGGTCACCGTCTTAACCAAAAATATAAGTAACTGAAATGAAATTGAAACAATTGGATTTTAAAACATAAATGTTTGTTTAGTGACCAAACGAAAGTTCTTCTTGGTTAAGTTTTCGACATGTAAGCACACACTCACCTCTACACAATAAATTGAATTCCCTAAGCAACAACAACTGTTGAGGTTCCATCAATTATGTCATCGATAAGTCTAATCATCGGTACCTCAACGATTACCTTTCTCCATCAAAGAAGAACGATCGCTAAGAAAGAAGTGTGAGGTTCCACCGATTATGCTATCGGTAAACTAATAATCGATACCGCACCTATCATTTCAAGTCATCAGAGAATACCAATCGCTAAGGAAGAAGAAGCAGAAAGCTAAAAATACTTTGCCGCAAACACAATGAAGAATTGTTGTTTAAATAAAGAAAACATAATTCAGGCCGCCAGCGTCTAAATATTTAAATAAGTGTTTTATTTTTACAAACCCCCACCAGTTCCTAATAAGCAACACGTAAGTATCGCCTGTATACTTAATGTGTTGTCTAATATTCATATTTATTGTTGTTCGTCTTTGTGCAACAAATACTTTCGGCTCTTAAGCTACTCTGTAGATTTAGAACCCCTACAAGTCCATACGCCTGTATCGGAACTTGTACATGGTCCTTCGAAGCCTTTAATAAAAGAATCAGCTGATTTGCCACGAAAATTTAAGAAAAAAATTAAACCGTTTTCAAAACAAATCACTTTACATTGTGAAATTTTCTCTTAAAGTTAAAAAAATAAAAATTTATTGAGAATAGATAAATATACACAATAAACACATTACAAATTTATATAACTTCATTTATTTTTATTTTTTAAAATAAATTGAAAGTTGAAGTGTTTTGTATATTCAAAAATAATAAAACTCATAAATAATGAACCAATTTAAAAAAATATTAAATAATATAATAAATATATATATATATATAAACTAATCAATTAAATTTCAAAAAAATAAATATTACAAAATGATTTCAAAAATGTATGTTAAGTTTGAATACGAGGCCGAAAATCTTCTGCAAATTTGCATTAAAATAGATAACACTCCTGAAGCTGAGTTATCAGATTGTTTAATAGGGATTAAATTAGAATCAATGGATGACAAAGGCCAATTTATTAGAAATTCTAAAAAATAGAAAAAGTAAAAACGCATATGACGCTAGAGGCAATTTAACATACCCTTCACTATTTCACAACTCAGGTCAGTATCCCCCAAATACCGCATTTAATATGTCGGATATATGTATTGAAGTTCCACCTTGCGACACTCAAGACTTCTATGGAAGTTATGAATGGTTATGGCCTACATTCAGAGATATGTTTACGGCCATTTACGGTAACCATCCCAGACTCACCCAGCTCTAAAACTTTACCATTTGCGTAACAAAACTAAGGGTGAGACTGGCAGAATTGTAGATCGTTAACCCTTATCGGATTACAATTTTCTTTTTTACCTTTCGACAGCAAAGGTAGAAAATAGGGAAGAAATCAATAGAATTCAATCAACAGTTAGCGACTGTCTAGCTATTTTAAGAGCTCATAACGTAAAAGTAGACCAATAGGATCCAATTTTAATTTATTTGTTCGCAGCAAAGCTTCCGGTTGAGACATTAACATTATGGGAGCAATCGCTCGAATCCCATTCAAAGCTTCCAAAATGGTCAAAAATGGAAGAATTTTTAAGAAAAAGACATCAAGTTGTAGTGCGAATTGATTCCATTAGAACACAACCGTCACAACACAATGCATCAAAATGCACAAACGACATACACAAATAGATGTGTTATGTGTGATAAAAACCATATTCTCAAGAATTGTCCGAGATTTAACAATATGACAATGAATCAGAGAATTGAATTTGCTCGGGAAAATATGTTGTGTAGTAATTGTTTGAAGAGTGGAGATAACTCAAGAGAATGTTTCAGTGCGCTTAGATGTTCATACTGTAGGAAAAAACATCACACTAAATCCATATTGAAAATACTTACCAGTTACCAATGAGTACCGACTCAATAAGAATGGGTTTACAAAGCCCTCCTTCGGGAGCCAATACACAAACAATATCGCATGTCACGACAGATGACATGCCAAGTACATCCAATCATTCAGTACAAAGATCAAGGGTAGAATCTAATTTAACAATTAGTGAAGATGATGTTTTGCTAACAACAGCGCTTGTAAAAATCAAATGTAATGAAAAAACTTTCACAGCGAGGGCTTTATTAGATACAGGATGTAAAAGATCATTTATAACCAACATAATGGTAAACCGAATTGGCGTTGAAACAAGTAAGTCTAATGTCGACATTAGCGGACTTAGTGGGTTAGTAGTTGCACACACTAACAAAACGTGCAACATCACTTTGTGTGGAAATACAAATAATATGATAAATGTAAATGCTTTAGTCATACAAAGCCTAACAAGCAAAAATCTCACTGAATCTATACCAATTTTTGAACGAAATGAAATTCGTGATTTAAAACTTGCAGATCTTGGATTCCTAAAATCAAATGGGGTTGATAGCGATGTATTACCATCCGTAATATTGAATGGAACTAATACAAATATCTGTGGGAGTATGTAATAACAAATAACAGATACATAGACAAGAATAAAGTATTCAAAAAAGCAGAAAAAATTAAAGTGTCACACCAGCAATAATGTAATAAATTGAATAAGCAAATGTGAGGTGTGAAATACATGTCCTTTCGACGGAATTGGTATTTGGAAACATGATTGTAATCTTAAAATTATGTATTTGGCCATTGTGCAAGTATGTGTAGAGTGGATATATTGTGACAATCGAAAGAAATGTTGATGCAAATTGTATTTGTAACGAACATTGTGTCGCAGACACATTTACTGGTGGTCAGGTGATGGCAAAGCAACCGCTTGGAAAATCTTGTGTTTCGCTTTTAAGTCAAAAGTCACTAGAGGTGACAACAATATGTAGAGATGGGCAGTGGGTAAATACCCAAAGGGTAAATACCCGGTAAATTGGGTAAATACCCATTTGTGGGTATTTATTTGGGTATTTACTATATTGAATAGGTAATACAACATCTTACACTCTATTTCCGGGTTCGATTTAGAATGGATAGTTTTACGATACTTTAAAGACATGGTTAAATACTTGGGTAAATACCCGAGTTTTTACCCACAAAATGGGTATAAACTCATTAACCGTCGAACTACTTGACATAGGCGGCCAAAATTTTGCATACATGTTTTTAATGTCAAAGCAAATATAGAAATCCGAAATGGGGTCCCTGAGTCCAAGTTTTGATATAGCCCCCATATAACCATATCTCCCGATTTAAGGTATTTTTTGTCTATTAGACACATTTTACAACCAAAATGGTTGTAATTTGGCACAGAGTGTTCCTTTCGGGTACCAAATGTCCATGTAAAAATTTATGTATGTAGGTCCACGTTTACTGGTAGCCCCCATACAAAGGTACCCCTATTTTGAGTATTTACCCAAAAATTGGGTATAAACTCTATAACTGCCGAACCACTTGACATAGGCGGCCAAAATTTTGCATACATGTTTTTAATGCCAAAGCAAATATAGAAATCCCAAATGGGGTCCCTGGGTCCAAGTTTTGATATAGCCCCCATATATTCCTATCTCACGATTTAAGGTATTTTTTGCCTATTGGACACATTTTACAACAGCCAATTGGTTGGAAAATGTGTCTAATAGACAAAAAATACCTTAAATCGGGAGATACGGTTATAGGGGGGGCTATATCAAAACTTGGACCCAGGCACCCCATATTTGGATTTCTATACTTGCTTTGACATTATAAAGATGTGTGCAAAATTTTGGCCGCCTATGTCAAGTGCTTCGGCAGTTAATTAGTTTATACCAAATTTTTTGGGTAAAAACTCGGGTATTTACCCACGTCTTTAAGGTATCGTAAAACTATCCATTCTAAATCGATTTGATAACAGATACACGGAAGTAGGGTGTAAGATGTTGTACTACCGATTCAATATAGTAAATACCCAAATAAATACCCGCAAAAATGGGTATTTACCCGCGTTTTTGTGGGGGGTTTAATGCAAAACAAAAATAATGGAAAATAAATGAGAACACCAGGTTATTAGTTTTGTATTAAAAAATAATTGGGAGGTTTATTGAATATATTTCTTTTCAAATTACAAAAACAAATAATTTACCTTAGTAAATTGGAGTGGCGTCAGAGGCCTTGGTGTTTTCGCTTTCAAATCTAAACGACAAGTGAACGCTGGGGCTCAGTGCAATCGCAGAGGATCGCTGAGGATCGTTGTCGTATATTACTACTACTACACTACTTCCAATGAGAGCAAGAATCTCTCATGTACCAAGGTGAGAAAAACCAACAACAAACACCGCCCGGTGGCATATGAACTCTGCGGTCTCCGCTGAGGGAACTTCCTGAGTAGATGCCCGTTGTGTCACGTGATTGACTGAGCTCAGGAAGTTGAAGGTCAACATATCTAACTTATACATTGCCTCTCACCTTGATACACCTATATGTATCAACAAAAATATAGCATTTAATTAAATGAAATGAAACCTTTTACAAATTAAATTGACACTTTCCAAATTAGATGAAACCTTTTCCAAATTAAATGAAACCTTTGCCAAATTAAATGAAACCTTTTCCAATTGAAATGAAACCTTTTACAAATAGAATGAAACCTTTTCCAATTGAAATGAACACTTTATTCTTATTTAAGGAAATATAATATTTGCAGTAATTATAAACCAATATTTGAAAATTAAATCAAAGAATATTAACAAATATAGTTGTATGGCTATGTAATTAACATAAATATTCTTTAATTCGGTGTGATTTCATTTAATATCTTTACTACATAAAACTAAATAAATAGTAATACAAACTGGGATATTTCTTGATATTAATAAATAAATATTTAAGAACAATAATTGAATACCCGGTCCTAAATGCGAAATACATATTTGACTTAATAAATTGTTGATGATAAGGTAACTGCTTATCTTAATGAAGGGGTTCAAAACTATGTTCATAACGTAGTTAGAACAATCTTGCCGAGTAAGCTTTTGAATACTTCGCTCGATTACATCAACAATGTTATGTTCCATTGAAACGTCACACAGCTCAGCTCTTGGACATAATTTTATTTTTGAAAATGCATTTTCGATTGGATTTAGCATTGGAGAATAAGGCGGTAAGAATTTAAGGTTGCGTCTTTTGGATTCGATCAAATTTTTTATGTCATGTCGCTTGTGTATTTGAGCGTTATTTTCCAACTCTGGATTAATTTTTTCAAAAAAAAAAAATAATAATAATAATAAAAATTCTATAAATAATTTTAATCTGTCTGCATTGACACTGGAATTAGAAACGACTGTGTGATGTACAACTCCCGCGTTGTTTATTGCTGCAATTATAGTGACATTACGACCTCTGACCGTAGGCAACACAATGTGTGCTCTTGTTCCTTGTCTTGAACGGGCTTGGGTTCTTCGTATGTGAAGATTAAATCCACACTCATCAATGAATATTAATTTTTCTCTTTGTTGGGGTATCCATTTTGTAAAGTTTTGAGCATATTTTTGTCTCAAGCCTAATGTTCTGGAGTCATTCATTCGTTCTATTTCAATAGTGGCCATCTTCAACGTAATTTTTAATTTCCGTAATCCATTTTCTATGCAGCTTGTGGATATATATATTTTATTTTCTCTTAACAGTTTAGTTTTATATGGGTAATCGGTTTTAATATAAGGGTAATTCCAGGTTGAATTTTTATATAGAACTCGATCAGACTTAAAACTTGTTGTATCAAAAACTTTGTTCTATCTCCTCCACGCTTATTTTCCTTCAATGTTCCAAAATTTTGTTTGTATCTTCTTATTAATGTTTTTGCTGAATTTATTTTTATGCAGGTTAAATTTGCAGCCTCGGAAATGGTTCTCTCCTCTTCATAGAATTTAAATAATAACAATTTCATGTCTTTTGTTATTTTGTTCTACTGACCCAATTTGTTTCGGGGTCTTGTAGCTGTAGCTTCGGTAGGTTCTGGAGCATTTCCTCTTGCAATACTTGGCGAGGATATTGATTCTTCCTCAGGTTCCCAAGCTAAAATCAGGTTCGCATTTATTTTAAACGTTGCTATTTTTAAATACAGTGAACTCTCGATAATGTGAACATCTAAAACAGTAAACTCTCGACAATGTGAAGTAATTACAAACAAAATTTTTGGAACATTGAAGGAAAATAAGCGTGGAGGAAATAGAATTAAGTTGTTGACACCACAAGTTTTAAGTCTGATAAAAACTAAACTGTTGAGAGAAAATGATATAAATATTTCAACAAGCTGCATAGAATATAAATTACGGAAATTAAAAATTACGTTTAAGATGGCCTCTATTGAAATAGAACGAAAGAATGACTCGAGAACATTAGGCTTGAGACAAAAATATGCTCAAGACATTACAAAATGGATACCCCAACAAGGAGAAAAATTAATATTCATTGATGAGTTTGGATTTAATCTTCACATACGAAGAACCCAAGCCCGTTCAAGACAAGGAACAAGAGCACACATTGTGTTGCCTACGGTCATTATAAAGATGTGTGCAAAATTTTGGCCGCCTATGTCAAGTGCTTCGGCAGTTAATTAGTTTATACCAAATTTTTTGGGTAAAAACTCGGGTATTTACCCACGTCTTTAAGGTATCGTAAAACTATCCATTCTAAATCGATTTGATAACAGATACACGGAAGTAGGGTGTAAGATGTTGTACTACCGATTCAATATAGTAAATACCCAAATAAATACCCGCAAAAATGGGTATTTACCCGCGTTTTTGTGGGGGGTTTAATGCAAAACAAAAATAATGGAAAATAAATGAGAACACCAGGTTATTAGTTTTGTATTAAAAAATAATTGGGAGGTTTATTGAATATATTTCTTTTCAAATTACAAAAACAAATAATTTACCTTAGTAAATTGGAGTGGCGTCAGAGGCCTTGGTGTTTTCGCTTTCAAATCTAAACGACAAGTGAACGCTGGGGCTCAGTGCAATCGCAGAGGATCGCTGAGGATCGTTGTCGTATATTACTACTACTACACTACTTCCAATGAGAGCAAGAATCTCTCATGTACCAAGGTGAGAAAAACCAACAACAAACACCGCCCGGTGGCATATGAACTCTGCGGTCTCCGCTGAGGGAACTTCCTGAGTAGATGCCCGTTGTGTCACGTGATTGACTGAGCTCAGGAAGTTGAAGGTCAACATATCTAACTTATACATTGCCTCTCACCTTGATACACCTATATGTATCAACAAAAATATAGCATTTCCTCATTAAATGAAACCCTTTACAAATTAAATTGACACTTTCCAAATTAGATGAAACCTTTTCCAAATTAAATGAAACCTTTGCCAAATTAAATGAAACCTTTTCCAATTGAAATGAAACCTTTTACAAATAGAATGAAACCTTTTCCAATTGAAATGAACACTTTATTCTTATTTAAGGAAATATAATATTTGCAGTAATTATAAACCAATTTTTGAAAATTAAATCAAAGAATATTAACAAATATAATTGTATGGCTATGTAATTAACATAAATATTCTTTAATTCGGTGTGATTTCATTTAATATCTTTACTACATAAAACTAAATAAATAGTAATACAAACTGGGATATTTCTTGATATTAATAAATAAATATTTAAGAACAATAATTGAATACCCGGTCCTAAATGCGAAATACATATTTGACTTAATAAATTGTTGATGATAAGGTAACTGCTTATCTTAATGAAGGGGTTCAAAACTATGTTCATAACGTAGTTAGAACAATCTTGCCGAGTAAGCTTTTGAATACTTCGCTCGATTACATCAACAATGTTATGTTCCATTGAAACGTCACACAGCTCAGCTCTTGGACATAATTTTATTTTTGAAAATGCATTTTCGATTGGATTTAGCATTGGAGAATAAGGCGGTAAGAATTTAAGGTTGCGTCTTTTGGATTCGATCAAATTTTTTATGTCATGTCGCTTGTGTATTTGAGCGTTATTTTCCAACTCTGGATTAATTTTTTCAAAAAAAAAAATAATAATAATAATAAAAATTATATAAATAATTTTAATCTGTCTGCATTGACACTGGAATTAGAAACGACTGTGTGATGTACAACTCCCGCGTTGTTTATTGCTGCAATTATAGTGACATTACGACCTCTGACCGTAGGCAACACAATGTGTGCTCTTGTTCCTTGTCTTGAACGGGCTTGGGTTCTTCGTATGTGAAGATTAAATCCACACTCATCAATGAATATTAATTTTTCTCTTTGTTGGGGTATCCATTTTGTAAAGTTTTGAGCATATTTTTGTCTCAAGCCTAATGTTCTGGAGTCATTCATTCGTTCTATTTCAATAGTGGCCATCTTCAACGTAATTTTTAATTTCCGTAATCCATTTTCTATGCAGCTTGTGGATATATATATTTTATTTTCTCTTAACAGTTTAGTTTTATATGGGTAATCGGTTTTAATATAAGGGTAATTCCAGGTTGACTTTTTATATAGAACTCGATCAGACTTAAAACTTGTTGTATCAAAAACTTTTTTCTATCTCCTCCACGCTTATTTTCCTTCAATGTTCCAAAATTTTGTTTGTATCTTCTTATTAATGTTTTTGCTGAATTTATTTTTATGCAGGTTAAATTTGCAGCCTCGGAAATGGTTCTCTCCTCTTCATAGAATTTAAATAATAACAATTTCATGTCTTTTGTTATTTTGTTCTACTGACCCAATTTGTTTCGGGGTCTTGTAGCTGTAGCTTCGGTAGGTTCTGGAGCATTTCCTCTTGCAATACTTGGCGAGGATATTGATTCTTCCTCAGGTTCCCAAGCTAAAATCAGGTTCGCATTTATTTTAAACGTTGCTATTTTTAAATACAGTGAACTCTCGATAATGTGAACATCTAAAACAGTAAACTCTCGACAATGTGAAGTAATTACAAACAAAATTTTTGGAACATTGAAGGAAAATAAGCGTGGAGGAAATAGAATTAAGTTGTTGACACCACAAGTTTTAAGTCTGATAAAAACTAAACTGTTGAGAGAAAATGATATAAATATTTCAACAAGCTCCATAGAATATAAATTACGGAAATTAAAAATTACGTTTAAGATGGCCTCTATTGAAATAGAACGAAAGAATGACTCGAGAACATTAGGCTTGAGACAAAAATATGCTCAAGACATTACAAAGTGGATACCCCAACAAGGAGAAAAATTAATATTCATTGATGAGTTTGGATTTAATCTTCACATACGAAGAACCCAAGCCCGTTCAAGACAAGGAACAAGAGCACACATTGTGTTGCCTACGGTCAGAGGTCGTAACGTCACTATAATTGCAGCAATAAACATCACACAATCGTTTCTAATTCCAGTGTTAATGCAGACAGATTTAAATTATTTATAGAAAATTGTTTTTGAGAAAATCAATCCAGAGTTGGAAAATAACGCTCAAATACACAAGCGACATGACATAAAAAATTTGATCGAATCCAAAAGATGCAACCTTAAATTCTTACCGCCTTATTCTCCAATGCTAAATCCAATCGAAAATGCATTTTCAAAAATATAATTATGTCCAAGAGCTGAGCAGTGTGATGTTTCAATGAAACATAACATTGTTGATGTAATCGAGCGAAGTATTCAAAAGCTTACTCGGCAAGATTGTACTAACTACGTTATGAACATGGTTTTGAACCCCTTCATTAAGATAAGCAGTTACCTTATCATCAACAATTTATTAAGTCAAATATGTATTTCGCATTTAGGACCGGGTATTCAATTATTGTTCTTAAATATTTTTTTATTAATATCAAGAAATACCCCAGTTTGTATTACTATTTATTTAGTTTTTTGTAGTAAAGATATTAAATGAAATCACACCGAATTAAAGAATATTTATGTTAATTACATAGCCATACAATTATATTTGTTAATATTCTTTGATTTACTTTTCCAATATTGGTTTAAAATTACTGCAAATATTATATTTCCTTAGATAAGAATAAAGGTTTCATTTAATTTGGAAAAAGTTTCATTCTATTTGTAAAAGGTTTCATTTCAATTGGAAAAGGTTTCATTCTATTTGTAAAAGGTTTAATTTCAATTGGAAAAGGTTTCATTTAATTTGGAAAAGGTTTCATTTAATTTGGAAAAGGTTTCATTTCATTTGGAAAAGGGTTCATTTAATTTGTAAAAGGTTTCATTTAATCTGGAAATGCTATATATTATAGAATGTATGGATAAAAAAATACTTAATAAATAAGGAAAATAGGGACGCAAGTTCGGTTTTTGTGAGCATTTAATTCATTTCAAATTCATTGCCAATTCAATTATATTCTACAATAGAGTTACAAAAACGGGTTGTTTAAAGTGGTACTGAACCCGAAATTATCCAACCGAACGTTGTATATTGGGCCGTAGGTAGACCCGGCTGGGATATTACGCGTGGGGAAATGATCTTGGCGTAAATTTCTGGTCCTAAAACCATTGCAATAGGTCCAGCTCTGTTAAAATTAGGATCGACAAGTTCTAACCCTACAAACGATTCGCGCACGGAAGGTGGAGCCGACATGGAAGGGGTTACACGCCGGGTGATATTGGCTAGACTGGCCGTAACAAATTGTCTCTGTTCCGAATCAAATCGCGAGACTATCAAAAAATCGGCGAATTCTGATTGGTTAATCTTAGTGGTTGGCCATCGAAGTTGTCGGACTAGAGAAGCGCAAACTTGGCTTACTTGACAACATGGGTCAAGCAACGCACGGGCCGGCACGGTAGAACGTGGCAGGCAAATTCGTATCAACAAAGTGGGGGACAGAGACAAAGATCGCGTAATGGGCAGTACGGTAGTCGGCAAAACATGAGGGGGTGGCACAGGGAAAATACCTCGAGGCACAACTGGGGTAGACGTTCTTTGCACGGCGCGAACTGAATTTTTAGACCTACTTTCATTGTGCAATAACGTGTGGTGACAATCGTTGCAATGCCTACACGACTGACGGACAGGACAATTTTAGAAATGTGGTCAGGGGTTAAGCAGTTGAAACAATACCGATAATAAGCTACTGCCCGTAAACGTTTTTCCAGTGTCATCCTTTTAAACGTATGACGTTTATATAAATGATGTTGGTGGGTGCATATTCTGCAAGTTACCGGGGACCTTTTTGCCGCATTCGAGACAGGAACTACCGCCAAGGAACTGGTAGCCTGCGGATTCGGCATTGAGTGGTCGTCTTCCTTCTTAACGGAGGAGGTGCTGGGGACATTATCCAACTTTGGATCTTCGGGGTTCGCTTGGATTCCCGGACTGGTAGCCAACATCTCCGCTTCCAATTCCCGATCCGACATCATCACCTCATCGTAATCGGACAAAATAACCTCTGGGAATAATTCTTGTTGAGAGGACATTCTAACACACCAAAAAATGACAACACGAAAGAGAAAGAGAGTAAAAGAAAAACGGCTTAGTTATGCAAGATGGCTAATTTAACGACTGGTCGCCTAACTGTTCCCTGAGCAGTTTTGACCTCAACAACTCGAACTTTCCCGTCAATACCTAGATAAGTCTGGACAACACGCCCTAACTTCCATGAAGTAGGTGGCATATTTTCGTGGCGAATCACAACTAAATCATCTATTTCAAAATTTCTCTGGGGGTATTTCCACTTATATCGCTTATGGAGACTGACTAAATATTCTTCTTTCCACCGAAGACAAAATTGATGTGTTAAGGCTTTCAACTTTCGATATCGATTAATCAAGCTCAATGGTAATTCTTCTATAAGCGATTCGGGTGGAGAAAGGAGGGGAGCTCCTATAAGAAAGTGACCAGGAGTAAGTGCAACTAAATCATTTTTATTATCTGTCATCTGGCACAAGGGTCTAGAATTCAGACAAGCCTCTATTCGAGTCAAAATGATAGAGAATTCTTCAAAGGTGTAAGATAAGGGCTTGGCATGTCAATAAAAATGTTTTTTAAAGCTTTTTACAGCTGCCTCCCATAAACCACCCATGTGGGGAGCACCAGCTGGTATAAACTGCCAAGTAAGTTCCTGAAATTCTAAGGTGGAGCAAACTTTATCACGACTTTCATGAAAAAATTTCCTAAACTCACTTTCAAGTTCTCGAGAGGCACCGACAAAGTTGGTACCATTGTCTGAAAATATTGTTTTTGGACAGCTACGACGACCTATAAAACGATAAAATGTGGCAAGAAACGTGGCAAGAAACGTGGCGGAGGACAAATGGGATGCTGCTTCTAGATGAACAGCTTTGGTAGCGAAGCAGACGAACACGCAGATATACCCTTTCGTTATACGACAGGCTCGACCAGTGCATGACTTAATGTCAAAAGGACCTGCAAAGTCGACTCCCGTGTTCGTGAAAGCTCTAGTAACCGAATAAACATACTTTACAGCGGCTAATTGCGGTGCGGATCAGAACTTTCACCCGAGGTATCCAATACTCCATACGAATAAGACGCAACATTAGTTGGTTTCCGCCATGAACGTACATATTCAACAAGGAGACGAGTGAAACGACACGAATACGGCAAAATTATGTGGTACTTTTCGGCAAGAGTTAAAGTGTCAGATTTGACCAAACGACCATTCAATCTCATGACACCGAATTCATCCAACACTGGGTTAAGCGACAGAATGGAGGACACAGGGCGTTTATCGATAAGGGTCTTATATTCCGAGGGGTAATAAACTTTTTGTGCTATGATGGCAAGGCGAAGTTTAACTTTTCCAATTTCCTCTGAAGTTATAACCGTACTGGTAAAAGAATTTTGTGAACGATAACGTGGATGAGTTTGATGTATAAATCGGAACATATAAGATAAAACTCGCAACGCTCTATCCAAGGATGAAAAATTATCTAAAATATCTTCATAATGGGTAAAAAACGAAAAAATGTGATTTCACGCTTCGAACCTCTAAATTGGTTTCAAGAAGACTTAATTCATTCGTATTCCAATGTGAACTATCAAGATTCAACCAAGAAGGACCGTTCCACCAAAGTGTGGACTTAGCAAGTTCTGCAGGTGAAAGACCACGACTTCCCAAGTCAGCCCCACACAACTCTAAGCGAGGAAGAGAAACGGACTTTATGGGTGCAACTCTCGTCTTGGATGATAACAAATTTACCTTAATATTACCAGAAGAGTCCTTTATTGGAATATATATTAGCCCCGCATATGCTTTCTCTGAAGCATCAGAAAACACGTGCAATTCCGCTACGGAGCTTGGCTCGTATTGAACCCAACGCGGAATCTTAATTAAATTGACCTGGGGATAATTCTCAACAAATTCTTGCCAGGAGGTTTGAGTTGAAGAAAGAAGTGACTCGTCCCATCCAATATTATCTAACCACACTTTTTGCATTATAATCTTTGCAACGTCAATAACGGGAGCTAACCAACCTACAGGATCAAATAATTTGGCTATATGTGAAAGGACTTCCCGCTTTGAGTAATTAGATTTTTTAGGAATTGGATTTACAGCAAAATAGAAGGAGTCTAGACTGGCATTCCATCTTATGCCCACAGGTTTGGAACTGTTCGCTTCTACGAATGATAGAACTTGAGCATCGACTAAGTGAGCATCGTTTACCCCCGGTAAACGTTCAAGAATAGATTTTTCGTTTGAGGTCCATTTTCGTAACTCAAATCTAGCTGTGGACAAGGAAGTGATAAGTTGGTCAAGCGCAAGTAATGTGGAATTTATATCGTGACCACCAGCAAGAACGTCATTGACATACATACTTTTACGTAATATTTTAGCAGCCAAAGGATATTCTGATTCACAATCATCAGCAAGTTGAAATAAAGTGCGTATAGCAAGATAAGGGACACAGTTTACGCCAAATGTGACCGTTTGCAATTCGTAGTCTTTAATGGGGTCACTAGGGGAGTCTCTAAATAAAATCCTTTGGAAAGGCGTATGTTTTGGGTGAACTCGAATCTGATACATTTGGGTGATATCACAATTAAAAACAAATCGATATAAGCGCCATCTCAGAATTAATAGGACTAAGTCAGCTTGGAGTGTTGGTCCCACGTGCAGAATATCGTTAAGACTTGTACCAGTGGAAGTCTTATTCGATTCATTGAAAACTACTCCCAATTTTGAGGTCTGTTTTTCTAAATTGACAACGGGGTGATGGGGTAAATAACAAAAATCTGGCGCTTGAGAAGGAGAGACAAGTTTCATATGATCTAAATCAAGGTATTCGCGAACAACTACATCGTACATATCTTTAAGGGAGGGTTTGCATGAAAGGGACTCTTCATTTCGAAGATATTGACTCAAGACATTCTGACGTGACTCACCAAGTTTCAAATATTGTGGGAACTCAGCTCGCAAAGGGAGGGTGACAACATATCGACCATCTGAATTCCTCGTGGTGGTGGACCTATAATTCTCCTCGCAAAACTTGTCAGATGGCGAGAGCAATTTGCGCTTGGGAGCCTCCCCAAGTTCACAAAAACGCAGAAGACTTTTAGTTAGACTGTCTTCTTCACCAAATTCTAATGTGGTCGTAACGACACGAACGGGTGAACTTGAAATTGGACCGGAAATAATCCAACCAAAGACAGAATTTTGCGCCAAAAGAGAACCTAAAATGTTTTGTTGTACCCCAGGCAACAGAATTTGAGGATATAAATCAGCACCCAATAACATATCGACAGGACGGCAATCAAAGAGATGTGGGTCAGCTAAACGAATTTGAGGCAAGGCACACGATACAGCAGGATCGATAGAAAAGGAGGGTAGATTGCCAGAAATTTTGGGCAGAACAAAGGCATCGGTTTCTAATGAAATTGAGGAATCTAAACGAGAGCTTATCCTTATGCGACAATTTTTCCTTGAAGTGACCGAAGGGGAACCATTTACACCAGAAATGGTTGCAAGGGTGGATTGAGAAGACAATTTAATTCTATTTTGCAAGTGCTCAGTTATAAAGGTAGCCTCAGACGCAGGGTCAATGAGGGCTCGCACTGGATACGAAGCACCTTGGTGCACAAGGGTGACAATAGCTGTTCCGAGAAGAACTTTAGAATTGTGAGAAGTGTGATAAACTTGTCGATTAACTATGGTAGGGTTCGCCCCAGAAGACGTAGAAGCGACATTAGCTAAATTTGTGTTTGTTTGGAGTGGAATTTTACTTGTTCAGAAGTTTTCACCAAATGTGCCTTAACGTTGCGTGAATTTGAATTAGACGAATCAATACCTTTTATATCACGCAAACAAGCCAGCGTCTGAATTCTTTCAGTAAGGGAAGAATCGAGCTCAGACCATAACGGTAAGGAAGACTTATCTTTGAGACTCTGTTCCCAGAGTGTCACTGTAAGTTTTGGTAGACGCTGAATGCAAATAAAAACCAGAATAGGATACCAATGATCCGTGTTAATGTCGTAAACTGAGATTGCAGACAGACAACCGTTGATGCCCCGTTGTAAAGTTTTTAGCCCCGAACTACTTTCATTGTTAAGCGAAGGAAGATCAAACAGAATTTTTAAATGACTATTAACAAGAATGCGCTTATTGTCATTAGTATCGTACAAAGATTTCCAAGCAAGAGTGAAACTTTTATGTGTTAGTGGAAATTTAGAAACTATGTCCCTAGCTTCACCTTTAGTTTTTTCCACCAAGTGACATAATCTCTCGATGTCACTTAACCGAGAATTATTTATATACATGGCAGAAAAGAGATCTCTAAAAGTAGGCCACGACAAAAAGTCTCCATGGAAATCATCAATATCACACGGAGGTAAATTGAGACTATGCATATTGATATTTGCAACATTCGGTGGCAAACTCCAATTGGAAATTGAAATATCCGCAGGATTCTGAATATCTGGGTGAACAGTATTAGATAGAGATGGCAAACATATACTATTAATCGACACATTTCCATCGTTAGAATGTCCTGGTTGAACAACAGTAGACGGATTAGGCACATTAACAATTTGTTGATGACGAGGGGAATTGTGCGGGGTACTAACATTAATGACGCTAGGCGTTATAGGAGAAGATTTTTCCGCTTTAAAACTGTTCAAATGCTCTTTTATTTCGGACAAGCAATCTATGTAACTTTGGCGTGATGACTGGTATTTTGAGTCGGTGAGTCGTACCTTCTAACGTCATTAAATAGTCAATACACCTATCATAAGTGTCTTTGACTTTGCCCCATAAATCTTGAAGTTCCGTACATTGAATTTCAAGATTGAAGAACGTATAGCTTTCAGGCTTTAGTAAGTGGAAGGTGGCAACAAATTTAAATACATTATCGGAAGCACGAATGAACTGGGTTAATGGAGTAACGGACATTTTGACAAAATAAGCACGCCAAAAAGAGAAAAATGCAAATTTGTATTCAAAAACCTTGTTGTAAAATGCAACAATAAAAAATATTTAAGGATGAAAAAGCTCGAAATATATCAGGAGTCACAAAAATCGCAAAATATGCAAAAGAATTTAAGAAAAAACTAAATTTCAATGAAAATTCCTAAATTGGTGGAAAGAAGAATCGACAATTCTATCAACTGTAATAAAAATATTTGATATTGCCAAATGTACAGCAGCGCTAACCCACGAAGGAAATAAATTCTGGAGAAAAGCTTGTAGCCAAACCAATTTTCTGTAAAATTTATTTTTTTTAATCTCACACAAATACCACTAAAAATTTATAAAAGTGGTGAATATTGTAAAAAATTCGAAAAAGCTTTAATTCTTTTAAAGAAATTGGCCAAAACTAAGAAATATTAAAATCAAGAATATTTCGGTATGTACCGACCGTAGGGTGAAGGATTTTTTGACCAAATTCGCCAAAATGTTCAAAAAATCAATTCGAAAATCAAAAAATTAATGAAATTTCAAAAAGAATTTAAAAATATATAAATATTTATAAAGATTATTACCAGAATATTAATATGGCGAATATTTCGGTTTGTACCAACTGTAAGGTGCAAATTATAAATATACCCTAGATAGGTATGCGAGTGTATAGGCGGATTATATATTTTTTATTTCCAAAAAAATAGCCCAAAATCAAATGACAACTTGTCAAAAAATTATTAATTGATTCGAAAAATACTAGTGAAAACTGCTCATTAATTGCCGAAAGTAGGGTGAATTTTTATAAAAGTCCAAAAGACTATTACACGGCAACAAAATAATCAATTTATTTTTATAAAAATATTCAAAAAAATATTATTGAAAAATCACAATTTTTTGCACACGGTCCCACTGTGCGTTGCTGAATACCGAATACCGCACAAAAGGGAATAAAACACAAGCAGCGTTGGGTGAGCGACTACCACAATACAAACA
>NW_026880999.1:0-3336 GCF_032173495.1 Musca vetustissima | reverse complement strand
AACATCAACTTTGACAATGAACAAATCCAATCTGCAAATGATTGGAATGTTATTTAAATGTACGTGTAAATGTTTCAAGCTTGTGTGTGTGTGTGTTAAAATATGACAATGTCGAGGATTTCCAGCTTGTGTGTGTGTGTCTCTTGGTCTATCCCTGTTCACTATAATTGTATGCATGTGTGTACGCGTGCTTGGCTTCGAATCCTGTCGTTATATTCGAAAAGTATTTTATGCTTTGGCGTATTGTGGGTTAAATGTCATCCTTGTTATCATATGATTACAACAATTGTGGCAAATTGTTTTTACAAATAGGCAAAATGTTGTTCAAAACATTTGCGGCTGTTTCCAGTCTGTTCAGCAATTTTTTCTGCGTGTGTGTCCATGTTTGGCGAATGACATGTAAATGTAGGAAACTCTGCCAATTGCCAGGGTTTGACAGTTGGTCGCTTACATCTAAGTGCAAATGAATTTAAGCCAAATATGCGAGGGTGTTTTTGCTGTTGTTTTTGTGTATGGTGGTAGCAAAATAATTGAATTTAATAAGAATTTAATGTATGCAAATGTATTCCAAAAACACAATGGAACTGAATGATTTAGAGGCGATCTTAAATGGAGTGGATATAATGTGAATAAAGCAAATGCGATAATTTTCTATGACGCTAAACATGTGACTCTTATTAAAATGTCTGGCGCGTAATTAGCAAATGTTTTTTGTTAGACAAATTTAATAATTTAAATATTGCAATAATTATAGTAGCAAATTTAAAAATATATAGCATTTTACATAAAAACGTAATTAAAAACGAATATTGCCAACACCTTAAAAAATCAGGTTTTGCAAATATTGTGCAAATTGGTGGACAGGGAATATTTGAGGTGGAAATCGGGATTTTATTGTGGTTTGGCGCATTAGAATGATTATCCTATGATATTACGCTTTCTATATATATATATATATATATAATAATTAACTGAGTAATCTTAATTTAATGTTTTCAAAATGAATTTTATATTGATAATTTTTTTACATAACTTACTTTTATAATTTTACTTCTTTTATTATACATAACAATTATTATTTTATATTTATTTTTGTAAATGAAAACAAATTAATAAATACATTTTCTGAAATTTCAGTCATATAAAGAGGTGCGAATTTTAACAGAAAAAACTATATAACTGCCCACATTTTCGGTATTTTCACGTTATGTGTCCCCATTAAAAATAAACCCACCATTTATTTTTTTCAAATTTTACGAAAATTCGCTACAAAAGTGGATATTCCTTGTGGTCTTGAAAAAATAGTGGACATATGTCTACTTTTTTGTTATTTTTCTCATACAAAGATCCCAAGATTATTCCCCGGTCATACTTATCGACTCTTTAACACATTTTATATATACCATTTCCAGATTAAACCTTTTACAAATTAAATGAAACCTTTTCCAAATTAAATGAAACCTTTTCCAAATTAAATGAAAACTTTTCCAATTGAAATGAAACCTTTTCCAAATTAAATGAAACCTTTTCCAATTGAAATGAAACTTTCTCCAAATTAAATGAAACCTTTATTCTTATCCAAGGAAATATAATATTTTCAGTAATTTTAAATCAATATTTGAAAATTAAATCAAAGAATATTAACAACTATAGTTGTATGGCTATGTAATTAACATAAATATTCTTTAATTCGGTGTGATTTTATTTTATATCTTTACTAAATAAAACTAAAAAAATAGTAATACAAACTGGGGTATTTCTTGACATTTATTGACAAGGTAACTACTTATCGTAATGAAGAGGTTCCCGACTTGTATGTCCATAACGTAGTTAGAATTATCTTGCCGAGTAAGCTGTTGAATACTTCGCTCGATTACATCAACAATGTTATGTTCCATTGAAACGTCACACAGCTCAGCTCTTGTACATAATTTTATTTTTAAAAATGCTTTTTCGATTGGACTCGCCGTTGGAGAATAAGGCGGTAAGAATTTAAGGTTGCATCTTTTGGATTCGATCAAATTTTTGATGTCATGTCGCTTGTGTATTTGAGCGTTATCCATTATTATGAACGATTTTTCCAACTCTGGATTGATTTCCTCAAAAAGACTTTCTATAAATAATTTAAATATGTCTGCATTGACACTGGAATTAGAAAAGATTGTGTGATTGCGGTATCCCCAATATTCATTGATCGTTGTTGGGGTATCCATTTTGTAAAGTCTTGAGCATATTTTTGTCTCAAGCCTAATGTTCTGGAGCCATTCATTCGTTTTATTTCAATAGAGGCCATTTTCAACGTAATTTTTAATTTCTGTAATCCATTTTCTATGCAGCTTGTGGAAATATGTATATCATTTTCTCTCAACAGTTTAGTTTTTATGGCTTTGCGGGTAATTCCAGGTTGACTTTCTATATAGAACTCGATCAGACTTAAAACTTGTGGTGTCAACAACTTAATTCTATTTCCTCCACGCTTATTTTCCTTCAATGTTCCAAAATTTTGTTTGTATCTTCTTACAAAATTACGTTTAAGATGGCCTCTATTGAAATAGAACGAAAGAATGACTTCAGAACATTAGGCTTGAGACAAAAATATGCTCAAGTCTTTACGAAATGGATACCCCAACAAGGAGAAAAATTAATATTCATTGATGAGTGTGGATTTAATCTTCACATACGAAGAACCCAAGCCCGTTCAAGACAAGGAACAAGAGCACACATTGTGTTGCCTACGGTCAGAGGTCGTCATGTCACTATAATTGCAGCAATAAACAACGCGGGAGTTGTACATCACACAATCGTTTCTAATTCCAGTGTCAATGCAGCCAGATTTAAATTATTTATAGAAATTTTTTTTTGAGAAAATCAATCCAGAGTTGGGAAATAACGCTCAAATACACAAGCGACATGACATACAAAATTTTATCGAATCCAAAAGATGCAACCTTAAATTCTTACCCCCTTATTCTCCAATGCTAAATCCAATCGAAAATGCATTTTCAAAAATAAAATTATGTCCAAGAGCTGAGCTGTGTGACGTTTCAATGGAACATAACATTGTTGATGTAATCGAGCGAAGTATTCAAAAGCTTACTCGCAAGATTGTTCTAACTACGTTATGGACATGGTTTTGAAAATCCCACAAGCTGCAAGTCGGGAACCCCTTCATTAAGATAAGCAGTTACCTTATCATCAACAATTTATTAAGTCAAATATGTATTTCGCATTTAGGACCGGGTATTCAATTCTTGTTCTTAAATATTTATTTATTAAAATGTCAAGAAATACCCCAGTTTGTATTACTATTTATTTAGTTTTATGTAGTAAAGGTAT
>NW_026880998.1:0-33331 GCF_032173495.1 Musca vetustissima | reverse complement strand
TTTTGCCCAAACTCACACACCGAACACACACCGAACACACACGAATCCACTCACACATACATACATTTATCCAGCTAACATAAAAACCATCATTACACATAACATCAACAGCAATTGCAACATTAAGTGAATTTTCTCTGAAATGAATGAAACGATGGAACATCAACACATTTTCATACATACACACGCGTATACATACAATGGCAAAGGTCATCGGCGACGGCAGCAGTCGTAGTGGTGGTAGTAGTAGGATAATGCAATTAGGATGCAAGTGTAAGTGCATTGAAAGACAAATACACTGTGTTAAGTGTATGCGTATATGATGTTGTTGCTGTAGCTGTCGTTGTTGTTGTTTGTGTAACACTCTCCTCGGCGACTAATGGCTGTCTTTTGAGGTTAAAGCATAGATCCGCACAAACACACACATAGAGAGAGACTTACGTTGCATTTCAATAGAAAAACAATAATAAAGTATTACCGGCATTTGCATAGACATTAACGTTGAATGCGAATCGCTAAAGATTATGCCAATGTAACAGCATATGCAGCTGCAAAACAGGAAGGAACAACAAAAACCAACAAACCAAAGGAAACAACATCAATGATAGATATTAAGTACGACCTCACCACACCACACAACAGTGTCTTGGCATAAATGGCAAAAGGACGCAGTGCTGCATTATAGATTCGAAGGACTTAGTCAAATAGTATAACCAAACCGCCTTTTAACTTAACCTCAATGCACACTGATACAGAGGCAAGAACATACACGTTCTTCCACGAAGCAAGTGGCCTACATTCCACTTGATTCCAGTTTCTGTCATTGACCACAAAACTATTAGAATTGACATGACTATTAATGGAGAAAGAAAGCCTTCTTAAAAGGTGCTGGAGAGGAGAGGTTTTTTTGTAAGGTTTCTTCGTAAACTTATGGAGGTGTAATATACATTTTTATATTTTATAATTTTGTTCGTCTTTCATTTCATTCTTTCTGTTTATTGTTGGCAATAAACTAAGTCCTCATTTTCTAGCAATAAAATCTTAACAATTTTTAAGTCATAAAATAAATGTTAGCTTGATAACAAATAATAATTATCTGCGAACAAATGATTGCAAAATGTAATGACTTAGATAAGTTGTAAAAAGGGATTTGGCGAAATGTTTGCAGAAAAGTTTTAATGATTAGAGTATTATGGATCTTCAAAATAATGAAATATACCACATCCACATTTTATTAAACAAAAAATTAAAATCAGTAAAAAAAATATTGAATATAGACTGAACCGAGACATTTGCAAAATAAGACCCTGTATGGATCGAATTCGGAAGATACCTATATAAAACTTTTGGGTAAAAAAGCACGTACAATTCAATTCTGAATTTTGTTTCAGGTGAAAAAAGAACAATTGATTATGCAATTGGATTTGTCTATTGTAGACGAAATTATCGAAAACTTTAAAGTTTACTTTGGAAGTAAATTAAACAGGTAAGGATGGGAATAGTATTCCGTCTGATTAAGATTTGTATAAATATTCGGATTAGGATTTCGTAAAATTCCAGAATATAATATTATTGTCTACATTTTTACCCCTCTATTGACTCACTGAATAGACATTATCTTTCCCATTTTAAAGCAAACATTTTAAAGTATAAGGTCCTGAATAGACCTTAACTCAAACTTTAGTTGAACGTCAAAAATCGTAAAAAAAGTCACAAAACTCATTTTAACCCTTTGTGGCCCAATGTTGCCCACAGGCAACAAAATGTTTTAGAGCTTATATTTATTATACAGCTAGTAGATATTCATTCATTGGATTTCCTATGTCAAGACCTGATTATGGACGACACATATCACAAGAAAAATTTAAAATTTTTGGTAAAGTTGTGAGCCTTTTAATACAGAGAAGAGGCCAAAAATGTGTACAGTACTAATTTGTCTATACAGTCCAAATTATTTAAATCGCTTCGTATTCGAAATGTACGAATTCTGTCACCGGAATTATTTTTGATTCTTGTAAAACAGAATATGGAGAATAATTTAAAATTATTTTTCGTCGATTCTGAATTTGACTTTCTTGATATTGGGCTTTTATTTTTCAGAAAGAATGTACTGTATCTCCCGAATGCAAGGATATAGCGATGTCAAATTTCGTCCATATCCTATATAGGATAGTTGCATTAAATCTGTGAACAGATAATTGTTCTATGATTACGTTCAAAATCGTTCATATTCCCAAATCCAAATTTTACTATACATATATACAGTGTTGCCAATTTAGCACTTTTAGTGCTAGATTTAGCACTTTTTAAACTCGTTTAGCACCAAAAAAATTGATCTAGCACCTAGCATATTTTTTAACATTTTTATTTTTTCCGGAATTTTTGAAAAATGTCGGCCTTTTTGGTTTCATCCTAAATTTCCAAATGTTTCACGAGGTGAGTTGGATTCTATGTTAAAAAATTTCAGTAAATCTGCAAAAAAGTAAAAAAGCCCGAAAGTTCAAAAATTTTATACCCTGCACATTGTGGTGTGTATCAAAATTTTCTTAAAAAATGGTCGGGAACTTCATATGGTGGCTGTGGTATTGTTTGTTTCAAAATGCAGCCACTTCGGTGGAAAAAAATGTTCTAAAACCTCAAAAGTACGCAAATAGAACTATTTTTTTTACATGTGACATATGTCCAAACAAAACCTCTTTGGGAACTACACCGAGCAAAACCCAATAATAAACATTCTTGGTAGAGCTATTCTCTGTCCAATGAGAATTCAAAGCCACTTCGGTTGAAAAATTCGCCAAAACACCGAATAATGGAGGTACCGCTTTATGGGAGTTATTCGGACACATTTTTGATAATTTTTGGTGGGAGGTGGGTAAACACCCAATGAGAATCCAACATATTATATGTATATAGTTAGAACGAATTCAGTTGTAAAACTTAAATGGACTTAAATGTTGACTAATAAACAACTAATTAGGTTCAAAAACTTGCCCACAAATTTCAAAATACCATATATTGGGGTTACTTTTGTATGGGGCCACCCTAAAAAGGTCCGATATGCCCCATTTCCAATACCAAAAAACAGACAGACATGGTTAAATCGACATAGAATTTATATATTCTGATAATGAATAAATAGGGTCTCAGTTGAATATACACTCAGTCCAACTTTTGTAGAATATTTTTTTAAGAAATACAGATCTCATTATTAATTATAATCAAATTTCCTTCTATACATTTTTAGCAATTTTATCTGGCACTTTTTTAAATTTTTTAGCACTTTCTAGCATTTTTTTTAAACAAAATCTAGCATTTTTGATCAACAAAGTTTTGGCAACACTGCATATATACATACATTTTATGCAATTTAAAATTCTGTAGTCATTTCTTTTTTTTAATGCATCGGTCCTTTCATCATTAAGTTTTGGGAAGAGTAAAAATGCAGTGGTGGCCTGATAACGGTTTTTGTTTTGACCAAAAACTCACGTCCAATCATTCATTTTTAAGCAGGTCCGTATTGTCTCATTTAGACTTTTTTCAATGGCATGGCGATACACCCATGATTCGTCATCAGTTATGGCCTTATTGAAGTAATCTGGATCGTCATTGGTAATCTGGATCGTCGTTAAATAGCTCCAGAACTCGGCAAGTCCCAACTTAACCACATTTAAGCTCTTAAGGAGACCTCCCCTTTCTCGCTTTCCAAGAATCCATATTTTTATTTTTTTTAATACGATCCTATAACTTATCAAGAGTGTTCCATTAAAATTTGAAATGAAAATCTTAACAACTCTTGAAGATATACCCGATTTGTTGCGTCAGCATCAAGCGACGGCAATTCGTTCGTCTTCCAGCGGTGTTTTTGCGATTGGCGGGCAAAAATCCAAAAATCAAATTTTGTAAGTCCGCCATTTTTGTGCGATGTTCTATAGGTCAGACACTTGGTTGTAATGTATGAATACCACCTCCATCACGATATTCCCCGAAGGTCCAACACCAACTGCCAGGCTAGATCCGTAGACCTAGGGGCCCTGCTAACGACAAACTTTGGGCAGTTTCACATTCGAAGGAATTTCAAGTAGATGTCCATACAGATCGGGACTGGTCATCCTCAGACTATAGCCTTTGTCCAAATACATAGCTGAAGCTACTACCATTAAAACTAATAAATGCAAGCTATACAATGGAGCAATTACTTAACGGGTATAAAAACAGAAGTGACCACCAACATCACCCTCCAACCACCCTAGCAATTGTTCCCCAAGCCTGCTAGGCTCTTCGCAATGCAAAATGAGAATCAAAACATATAGAAATGTCAACAGTTTTCGATGCCAATTTCTACACAGTCTTCCATTCCCACCCAACGATATTTCCGCAAGCTTATAAAGTTATTCGGATATTGAATCGAAACTAGATTCAATACTGGGGAACTAGTAAACCCAACGACACAAACAGCCACACAAAAAAACTAGGATGCTCTTACGAACATTCCACAATACACACACACACACCTAGCAACGCAATTTTCCACTAGTCCACACACAACACACACACACACAGGACACTGACCTTAACTACTCGGGTGTCCGGCCCGTCGAATCAAGCACGCTAGACAGTGCAAAAATAAAATTATGTATGACAAAAATTGGGAGGACCCGATTATATTCTTAAGAATGTGTAATTTTGAGTTTGACCTCATGTCATTTATAAACCGTGATCCAAAATTATAAAAGAAAACAGATTTGAAATATACAACGTTTCCCTCGCCATCTGAAATAGACTTTTTGAATTGGATTCGTGGCCCATAGTAAATTGGTTCAAATCTAAACATTGCTTGAGAACAAAACACTCACCTCATTCCAACGGACACGAAATTTTGCTTATAATTCTGCTCCTTCGCCGACGTATTTTTAATCTCTTCAATCATCATTTTCATGGACAACTTAATTAATTTCAATAAATATTTGTATTAAACTCTATTTCACACATACATATTAAACAAAACCCCATTAATCAAATATTAAATTTGCAAATGTTCGAGTACATAAATATTTATTTCTACAGCGTAAATCTCAGCATTATGAATAACTTAAGTTTCGATAACATTTGGGGAGTAGTACTTTTATAATTATTTCCGGCACAATGGCCACAATTTCCCTTAATTGAAATTCAACTAATTTCCTCTTCATTTTTGTTTACTTCGTTCTTGTTGTTGTTCTGCTGCTGTAGTTGTTCTGCTGAGCTTAATTGTTTATTTATGTCCGTTTAGCAGACGGGCAAAGTAACACATGCGGAAAAAATAATAGATACATACTAAGAAAATCAGATAGGCAGAAATTCGATATAAAATTTACTTAAGATATTTTGACAAATAAGGAAAATGATTCTATTGATGTGGTCATTAGTGTATGTATATGTGTATATCTATATTGAGTGTTTACTCATACCATTTCATTTTTTCTATTTCTATTAGAGTTATATTGTACATATATGTATACCACTCCTTATTTTGCTATTAACATAATTATCCTTTATAAATAATTCGTTTTCGTACCATAATTACTTCCTACACGCACGCACACACACACACACAGATCTATTTATGTGCAAATATTTAAGTGAAATAATTTGTAAGTGTAATAGTGTGTGTATGTATTTTATTAAAGTGTTTCTATTTTAATTTGGGATGAAAATGTGGTCTGTTGCTTAATAATGAAGGTATTGATTACAAAAGATTTTATTGGAAGATCGAAAACGTACAGACACAGCTAGATGGACTCAGCAAGTTGAGTCTAGGACTAATATTCTGTGGCTTTTTCAAACAATTAGGCCCCATAAACTTATAAAACTCACTCTACATAGTTAGGTAGGATATAATAAATGAAACGCTTCGATCAGTCCCAGGCATTTTGCAATTACTTATTAACTTTATTATAAGTAAGGGTAGCGATAAATTCATTGTGCGCTCCATTATCTTGTAGTCAGCTTTTTATTTATTTAATTTTTATTATTTATTTTTTCTACAATATTCTTCTAACACACGTAATTGAGATAGCCAAGCACTCTCACATGCACATATGTATATCAGTTGGTGTGTTTGTTTTCTCTTCGGAACTCAACATTTTAATCATCAGGATGTTGATGGTCATAAAAGAAAACGAACAGCATCAGTAGAAAGAAGAACAACCATAACAGAAAAAAAAGAACAACAGTAAAAAATATTAATTATCTTTGCAAAATATACACACGATCCCTCTTTCACCCTGTCAGTTTCTTAACCGCACAACTCATAAGCAAACAAACCGCAACAACTGCATGTTATTATATTGTGGTTATGGTTGTGTGCGAGTGTAAAGGAACGAGTAAGTATGGGTTATAGATGGATGACAACGAACTCTGTATACCCTAGGGTTTAGAAATAGGGACTAGACAAGTGTCAAACAGAGAGTAGCACATTTCTGTTCTCCCATATTTAAACTAATAGTTACTGTATATGTGAGATATTTATCGGCCAGAAAATTTTAAATGATCAGGGCTGTTCTAGGCAATGCGGAAATTCTGCCAAAGGTATATCGATCTAATCGGCCACCAATTAAATTAAATGTTTATAATAGTCCCACTATCGTAAATGCAGCTTACAGATACAAACAAAACTTGGACATCCTTAGAACCACTTTACAAGGTTGTTGGATATTTGTTAAATTCACCAAATAAATATTAGCTAGACATAATCCATTTTCAATATCTGAAATTTTCTAGTGGTAGAACCAATCTACAGCTTTGAAAACTTTCCATAACCAATATCGAATTAACTATAAATAATATTTCGATTTCGATTACAAACAACAATACCAACCTAATATACCCTCCATCTTATGGTAGTGACTTTACATTGTGGCAAATTAATCTTGTTGCAAAAATTAGAGAAATGCCGCTAATTGACTACACTCATCTTGTATGCAAAACTTCAACAAGCCGTTCTATTTATTTGCTGTCGCTACCACATTTACTTTTTAACAAATGGTTGCCATTGGAAAATACACACTCACATATATACGGGAACTATATGTGCCAACATTCCAAAAAACTACGAGAAGGAGACGGTAACATTTATTTCAGAGCGTAAAATGCGACAATGGCTTAGTGAAGGCATTTTAAGGATAAAATAACTAAAAATTTGGCTATGAACGTCCTGAACGAACGAACGCTTTATAACCTCCACCAAGGGTTTACATTCGAAATTCCTTAATGAAACCACCGAATATGGAGCGAGATCTTTATATGGAGACTATATCAATGAATAGACTTTTAGCGTAAACATATTTGTCACTTATAAGACCCCGGGTTCTATATCCGCAATTTTCTACAGAGAAGTTTCACGCCCTCCAAAATCACGCAATGCCACATAATAGGCACATTCGTGGGAAATTGCTGCCTAGACTTTCAAACTTCCACAAATTGGGCCGGAATTTTATAAGGGGCTACACAAAAGGTGGTCCTATATCACAAATTTTCTTTTTTTATCCATCCAAGAACCTGGAATGCTAATATACATTATCTTCGGTGGTAGAAACCTTCAAAACACCGAACATAAGTAGAAATCACTATGATGGGAAATTGCGGCATAGACCTTCAAAATATCGTAAAAGATGCAGGACTTTTATATAGGGGCTGTTTCTAACCATTCAAGTACATGAAACCCAGCCTCGTTTGTGACAGAAACCTATAAAAAAGCGAAAATAAGGAGGAACCACTTTTATGGGAAATTGCGTCATAGTCCTTAAAAATACCGTAAACGATGCGGTACTTATATATAGGGGCTATACAAAAACCATGCCATAATATAGCCACTTCGGTGGTGGAAGGCTTCAGAATACCGAAAATAAGGAGATAACTTTATATAGAGATATGCTAACACATGGAACTATATTGAAAAATGTCTACAAAGATTATTATCACACAAAAAAGATTCCTTCGGTTTAAAATAACAAAAATTTCACGTTTCTTTATGGTGGTATTAGATAAAAACTCGGCAAATATTTTGTTCACCATCTCAGTATGTCAATTTACGTTTCTTTCGGTTAAAAAGTGAGGACATGCCACTTGTTATTGAGATGGGTCTTTTTAACAAACACTCCTAGAACACTAGGACTACTCCTAGTTAGTTTGGTGTATCCTCCATATAACGGAAACCCCCAATATTAGCAACATTAATATTGGTCCACTTTTTAGTGGACCCATATAACGGGACCTCCCAAATTTCGGTATTTTGGAAGTTTTTTCAATCAAATTAGTTTTATAAGAATTCACCTACCATTTAACATAGGCACAAGGTTTGCGTTTCCCCAATATACCGGTATTTCCCACTAGTCGGTACTTTGATAATTTAGGGCTTGTTTTTCAATCTTTTTATCCAAATGTATCAGTTCCCATATATGTGTACACCCAATTTATAGGCTATTAATAGGCTATTAATTTATTTTTTTGGTTCTCATTTACAAATCTTAATACCAATTTTTATCAATATCGTTACACGTTTTTGTATAGCCCCAATTTTCCGTATTTTGAGAATTACGAAGTGACTGTACCTTGACATTCAGGGACCTTAGTGAATAAACAACTTCTTCACGAAACATATACAATATAAGCCCATGTTTTTTCTTACCACCCATATAAGGTTAAGGTTAAAGGTGGAATATTAAAACAACTAAAAATATCATTGAGTTTGTCTGGGCCAAAATTTGTATACCTTCAACCACCTGAAGTGAATTTCAAATTCATTAAGTCGATTATGTTGTGGTATTTGGTCATAGTAGGTTGTTCATGTCCCAAAAAGATAGGGTTCCAATTTACAGTTGGAAAACTTAAATGGGACTTTTTATAATTTATTGTCTATTCACCAGGAATTCTATACGTGAAATGATACCCAGTCCCATGGGAACATTTGGCTAAAAGATTATAAACACCGAAAAATTGGAACTTTTATGTGGCGTTATATCAAAACTTAGAACTATATGCAGATCGCACAAATTTGCCTATAAGTCAGCCTTCCAGAACCCTTTATACAAAATTACAGCTCCATCGGTTGGAAATATGTGGCTAAATCTTAAATATACGGAAAATGAATGGTACCATTCTACGGGAGCTATATCAAACCGTAAACTGACATTGATATGTTTTGATAGCAAGATTTAAGACCCCATAAGAATTTGATAAATCGAATTAGACGGAATTCGATTGAAAAACATGCCTAAACCATCCTAAATATGGGTCTAATTTTATATGGGGGCTACCCGAAAACTTCGGCCAATCTTGATAATTTTTATAGGAAGATTTTCGACTCAACGGGAATTCAACCATCCTAGGAGTAATATCAATACCAGTGCAAAATTGTAAAGCTCTATCTAAAATTTCGCGATCTCATGATTTCAACAAATAACAAATTTTCTATAGTGATAAAATGTTGATAAAAACACTTCAGTTATTGATAAAATTTTTTCTAGAGACTACATAATGACAGCGATGAAAAAACTGTCGATAACACATCGCTCATTTGCTGCAAGAGAGGCACAACTCAAAAAGTGTGATTTTCGAGTTAATGATGCACGATTGTTCGCTATAAAAGACCACATGTTGTGTAAAAAAATCATATGAATATCTCTTATATACTCTAATTGAGAAGCTGTAGAAGTTCCTCTGTCCCATATTATGTGCGAGAAATTGAAAACTTAAAACGCATTTTCTGCAAAATCGCTTTTTATACCCTCCACCATAGTATGGAGGGTATATTAATTTTGTTTTTCCGTTTGTAACTCATCGAAATAATCATTTCCGACCCTATAAAGTGTATATATTCTTGATCAGCATAAAATTCTATTACGATATAGCCATGTCTGTCTGTCACTCTAGCGTCTAAACGAATTAAGATAGATCGCCAAAATTTTGCATAGAGGTCCACTTTTTCTGATAGCCCCCAAATAAGGTTACCTCCCCATTTCCAGTTTTTGGGGGTTTTTGACCGGATTTTTTCACCGAATTGGCTGTAATTTAGTAATTTGAGTAAAATTATAAATATAGCTCAATTTTTTCGGGTATCCCCCATATAAGGGCACCCCCAATTTTCGATATTTTGAGGTTCTTGAGAGCGATTTTTAACCGAATTCGCTGAAGTTACGGGGATTTTGAACATTTAGGCATCTCCTCAATATAGTGATACCTCCTGAAGGATATAAACAATTAAAATATTGGGTTCAAAATTGGCATATACCGGTCATTAATTAGGCATAGCCCTCATATAATGATATCCCCAAATATTCACTATTTCCTACGCTATGTAATCAATATTGGTCCCCCTTTAGGCATAGCCTCATATAACTTTGTAATCTAAATTACAGTAGTTTGAGGATTTTATACTCTACCATTAAAAATTGCTGAAGTTTGTATTTGGTGTACATAATGGTTTACATAAATCATTTTGTAGAATTATCGGTATATGCCCACTTTTTGGTATGTTCCCTATATTTTCATTGTATGTATCTGTCAGTAAAACTATGGTGGAGGGTATCCAAAGTTCGGCCCGGCCCGTTTTTTCACTTGTTTGAGTTATGCCTGTCTTGCAGAAAATGATCGATATGTTTCACAAAAGAAAACTTATTGATAACAACCCATTGATCGATAAGAATTAACTATTACAACACATTTTTTCTAATTTCCAATTTCATCACATCACCCACAAATAAATAAAACTTTGTTTTCCAATAAAACAACAATAACTTTTCACAAAATATTCCATTCTCATTTATTTACTCTGCTTTTATTCCTTTGTTCATTCATTCATTGTTTTAGTTAGTAGACCAATATTAAAAGAACAACAACAACAATTATCTCACATATTCCTTTATGGCCAAATACCCAATATCAACACCAGCAGCACCATCATCATCATCAACAAACTGGTCATGTCATGCAAAACCATTGATTATCAAGTGGGAAAACAATGGAGAAATCGAGAAGAGCAGTAAATTAGAGCTGTTATGCTCTAATTCATTGCCATGATAATTTTTTCGCACATAATAATAGATATTTCAAATACAGTGGGTCAAAGTACAAACTAAAATATATATTGAAGGGATATTTTACTCTGTAATCTACAACACCTCCTGGAACCACTGTTTGACTATATGTTGAAGCATATGAGTGTATTTACACTGTGCTAAAAAGTTAACACAAGCGCAAATCTTTTTCGACAACATCGCACTCACACGCACACATACGAGTACATCTGCTCTCATTTATATTCTCGTGTGAAAATTAATGATGCTTTGTGAAAAATGTTTAATAATGTGGCTTTTTGTTGCGCTTTTTTTCCTACCCATAAACAAGAACAACAACATCAGCAGCAACAACAACAAAAACAAAAAATCAGCTAACCAACCAACAAAATAGAAAATGAAACTGTAACACTTTGCAGAAAAGTTCAAGTGCATGAGTCCATTATCGCCGCTAAACGAGTGGTTGTCCTGATATGGTAGCTGGTTGTGTAGGTAGGTAGGAGGTACATGGATAGTGGTGGTATGTACTCATATATGGCTCTGTGGTTAATGCCAATGCTTGTTCGTTCGGTTGATTGTATGGTTTGCTGGTTGGACGATAATGATGTGTTTGCATCAACTTGTTAATATTACTAATTACTAGACAGGAACTAAATAGATGTGTGTAAAGTTTTGTTTTTTATTTCTGCGTTATATATTTATTATACATACATTGTTATTTGATGCTGTGCAAACATTAAGTGATGAGGAATATGAGGATGAAAATTACGAAAAAGTTGAATTTAATATTAAAATTAAATTTGATAAATATTTAATACTCTACTTTATATTCTATTTGCAGGGAAATATGGACCACTGTTTTACCACCGGAATCTAAAGATATTTTCACTGCCATTTTGGGTATTTCGAAAGCTACACGTTTAGATGAGGGCATCTACACTTGTAAGGTAAGTAAATGAAGTAATATGATATTTTATACAGAAAATATGAAGTCAGTATGATAATTTTATTAATATTAAATAAATATGGAATTTTCTTTATAAAAAGGAAAACAAATTGTTACACATTTTTTAACAATGTATATAGCAATCACCAGTCCAATTTTTGGCGTTGAAAGTGTCCACAATAAAAACATTTCAAATTAGGGAAATTCGAAATTTTTGAAATTTGCACAAACATTTGAAATAGCCAACAATATGGTATTTCATATTCAAAATAAAGAAAAAACTATTCTCAATAGAAAAAAATAATCCAATTCCAATCGGTCATTGTGTTCATGATAAATTTTGCTCACCAAGATATTCTGTTATGATTTCGGACGTGTCTTATATCACCGCCTTCATCATAATTACTTGTTCTAAAAAAGGCGTTGTTATCTACCAAAACCGGTTATATTGTCATTTTCTTTACATCGGTTCAAGGTCCCACAAGTTAAATCTAACCAATACGTTTCCATTCAACAACTGTTCAACTTTTGGGATCGTTGAAAAAAAAAATCTACCTTAACTTCGCAGCTTCTTCCTTTTTTATACCCTGGAGTGTATATTCAATTTGTCATTTAATTTGCAACATATCGCAATATTCGCCGAAGACCTCAAAAAGTATATATTCTTGATCCGAAAAAATGTCTATGTCGATTTATGCGTGTCCGTCTGTCTGTTGAAATCACGACAGAGATCTCAAAATTTGAGATAGAGTCCAGGTCCAGGTTTCTTATAACAGTGCCACAAATATTCCGTTTTGTGGGGAGTTTTTTGTAATTACGTCAGGGTATCACATCTTCTTACCGAAAAAGATCAATATTTAGGGCAGCCCCCATTTTTTAGCATTTTAGGATTTTTTGTCACATTTTTCAACAGGATCAGACGTATTTATACCCTTCACCACACTGTGGTACAGGGTATTATGTCTTTGTGCATATGTTTGTAACAGGCAAATGGAAACGAGATAGACACATGGTTCCTTTTGAGAATATGCATAGAATCACTTTTTAAACCGATATATGCATGTCCGTCTGTCCGTCCGTCCATGTATTTTTGGATGATGACCAAAGTCCCTATATATCATTCAATTTGCACGAAATTTGGCATAGCATTCTGAATTAAGCATATTACGACTTGTGTTCAATTTCCTGAAAATCGGTTCAGATTTAGATATAGCTCCCATATATATTTTCGTCAGATCTTAGGTAAATAATGCACCAAAGTCCCTATATATCCCTCGATTTGCACGAAATTTAGCGTAGCGTACTGAATTAAGTCTAGAAAGATGTGTGTTAAATTTCCAGAAAATCGGTTCAGATTCAGATATATGTTCGTCAGATTTAATATAAATGCTGCACCATTCGATTTGCACGAAATTTGGCATAGAATAGAATTAATAAAGCCACATATATTCGTCCAATTTTACATAAATGATGCACCGAAATCCTAATGTTTGTCCGATAAACACGAAAAGTTGCACAACGTATTAAATTGAAAATTAAATGACGTTATTGCGTTCTGTTGAAATTGGTGCAGATGCAGCCATAGCTTCCATGTGTATGTCAAACGGGTGTCTGATTGATATTAAATTTTTAACTGGGCGGCGTACCGAATAGCGTGCATCAATTTTGCTAAATTTGTCCCATTTTATGCAAAGGACTCTAAATCTGTCCGAATGTAATAAAATTTACCCTAGGTTGCAGAAATACATGAGAATGTTCCAATCGAGGGCACATTGACATGCAATTGTATGGATACATATGTACAATATTCTCCAAGTGGTGAAGGTTATCATATAGTCGGCCCAGTCGGACTTTACAACTTTCTTTACTGGTTTTAGATTCACTTTTGCTATGAGATCTACCTATGAATCATTGCAAACATGGCTTATGTTTCGAGGTTGGCCCATACAACGGTACCCTCAAATATTCAACATTTGAATGGTGCAAGTTTCTCCAATTTCGTTGCAATTTATTATATTAGGTTGTGGTATGGTAGTAAATTTTCCTACTAAAAATTATAAAAATTGGTTCACCTTTTAGGGAAGCCCCCATATAACACTTCAACCCAATGATCGGTATTTTGGGCACTTCATCCAGCTTCAGTCCATTGTTTAGATTGTTCTTTTGTCTCTGGAGTATAGTGGTGGATCCATGTTTCATCGACAGTTATGAAACGACGTTTAAAATCCATTTTATTTCGCTTAAAATGATCTAAACAAACTTGATAAAAGTTAATTCTTATGCGTTTTCATCTGTAGTTATTCATGCAATATTAAATGGACTCGATCATTTGAGATGCCCATGATACGAGTATAAGCAATTGCACGCACTTCTATTCGTCGATCATTTAATACCATATCATGCACTTTGGCTAACATTTCTGTTGTTGTTGTTGCTGTTTTTAGACGTCCACTACATGGTTCATCTTCAATGCTTGTACGACTATGTTTAAATTCAGAAACCCATTTTTTTACTGTTGCATTCGAAGGATCACTTTCACCTAACACATTCACCATATCATTATAAATTTATTGACCCGATAAAGCTTGTTTTTGTGTAAATATGAGAGCACGCATTTCTAATTTTTCCATTGTAAGCAAATTGCGGATGCGTCTTTTTTGAAACCCTTGTTTCTATATGAATGAGTTGCCAGATTGAAACAAAATTTGACATGTGTTCATAACAGTTTCAAAAACATTTAACTTTTGTCTTTTTATATCACGCTTTTAGTTCTAGGCTAAGAAGTTTCCGAACTGCCATCGTAGATCAATTGGTTGTCTTAAGGATATCGCCACCGGTCTTACATTGTTGCAGCAGACCTTGTTGTTCTTATTTCAATGAACAATATAAAACACCACATTGAGGCATAATAACATAAAGACAAATTTAATATGTCTGCAATGCACTGTTCGGCATTGGACCGCACATGTGCACTCACAGAAAGCGCGAGCGTAAACAGCTCGTTCGAGCTGTTGAAGAAGGTGGTTGTGCTGTCGCTTGTTTTTATGATTTTGATCGTAGCAATGTATTATTGCAGACGAAGTTTGTCGAGAGAGTGAAAGTTACTCTCGCACACTTTGTGTCTGTGTGACCAAACAAATGCATATGTATATCGTTAGCTAAAATGCAAAAAGTCGTAACTAACAAAAAATTGAAAATTGTCAACACATGTAGTTTATTGATATTCACAATATTCATTCAAAAAGTAAATTTTCAGTTTTTTGTTAGTTACGCCTTTTTGCATTTTAGCTAACGATATGTTGCCGACCCCTGCTGCAATGCCATAGCAAGAATGTGAATTAAGAAATAAATTCATTTCAGTGTGTGTTATGAAATACCAAAATAAATTTATTAAAATTTCGTGTGTATGTGTAATTATTTTGGGAAGCATATGCTGGTATCAATTTACAATGGCTCTAACTAAATTCACCTGGAAAATGGTTGAACTTTAAACGTATATAGGAATTTTAATATATATGTCAATAGAAATCAGAGAGACTCTATGGATCTTCAGTCTATAAAATATAAATAAATATTTAATGTGTGTGTTGGAGAGGTTAGAATGTTTATAAATACGTTTGGACTTTGATTAAAAATAGCTAACTTTTGCTTATAAAATTTATAAAATTTTATTTCTAAAATATTTTTTGGGTGTAATTTGTTGAATAATATAATATAACCTAAATTATTTCTACATAAAGTATTTACTATATTTAGTACTAAATCGAGATTATTCTACATTTTTTTAGAAAAAAATACCCTTTGTTCCGAACAGATGAAATTATTTTCATTGAAATTCTTCATAATGTCACAACAGTAATGGCATGTGTATTTGTGGACCTGTGTGTGTGTGTGTGTGTTTACACTTTATTCATGCAAATTTTCAAACACATCCACATACATGTATATAAATAAACTGAAAATTTATATTGTTTGTTGTCCATATGTCCTTTTATCATATTGAAGAAAAAAATATTCAAATATTAGTTATGAATTCAAGTTCAGACAATAAATGGTAAATAAAAGGCATCTGAAAAGAAAACATATTTTGTTTTGAATATAATATTTTCTGTTTTATATATATATTTGAATAACAAGACATATTTTGAGGGAATTTAAATGTTAATAACTGCAAATCCTAAAGTTATTTAAACAATAGAGTGTTAGAAGGATGTATGTGTGTGTGAAAAATAATGAAATTTGTTTATATTTGTGATGATATATTGAAGAATTATTTATGAAACTTTAAAGAATTTATAAACCACTGACGGGGTTGATCATATGATACCCTACAGAACTACCACTGGGCTTAAAATTTTAGTAGATATATATAACCCAGTGAGTGGAATATTGGAAAATATTGCCGACCTTGACTTTCATCAGATCAAAATCTCAATTCTAAATACCCAAAATACCTAATAAACCTAACAAATATAAAGCTATTTCCATCGCGATTTATAAAAAACAGGTAGACATGCCTTTGTCGAAATTTACATTTCCTATCAATATTTCGAGGTATTGCAAACGAAATTACAAATTTAATATACACATCACATGGTGGAGGGCATAAAAATACAATTTAATTTATGTGACTAACAATAGCCTCATTATATCAGACATCATGCAATACACCGACATCTGTATGCACATATATTAAATTTAATTTGTTATACATGCTGATGATATTTTAATATTTAATTTGGATATATTGTGCAATTCTAATACAAATGAACATCCATACCAAATTTCTCAACAAGTTGTAAATTTACAATATTGTTTTGTTCATCTTGTTTTTTCAATCACATTTTTTTGTTCAGGTGATTTATGGTTTTTCCACAGCTTTAGGAAAAAATAACAATAAAATATTACCCAGCCAAGGCGATGTAATGTTACACATTCATCTTTAAGCACACATACATATGAATATATTTTCTTTTCTTTTCTGAAAATTGGTATTATTTGCAAGTTATCACAGCCATAGAATACAAGAATTTGTTTATGTTCGTATGTATGTATTTCTATGGTTGATTGTTTTTGCTGGCCCTTCATGTATGTACAAAGATATCAGCACGTTCTGCGTTAGGAATTTTCTTTTCTTTTTCATTTTACTTGTTTTTCCGACAATTAAGGACCTTCAATAGGCGTGGATTTATTAATGAATATTTTTCAAGGGCCAACTGAGGCGTGGATTTATTAAAGAACATTTTTCAAGGGCCAACTGAGGCGTGGATTTATTAAAGAACTTTTTTAAGGACCTTCAATAGGCGAGAATTTTTTAAGGACCTTCAATAGGCGTGGATTTTTTAAAGAATATTTTTTCAGGGACCTTCAATAGGCGTGGATTTATAAAGAACTATTTTTAAGGACCTTCAATAGGCGTGGATTTATAAAGAACTATTTTTAAGGACCTTCAATAGGCGTGGATTTATAAAGAACTATTTTTAAGGACCTTCAATAGGCGTGGATTTATAAACAACTATTTTTAAGGACCTTCAATAGGCGTGGATTTATAAACAACTATTTTTAAGGACCTTCAATAGGCGTGGATTTATAAACAACTATTTTTAAGGACCTTCAATAGGCGTGGATTTATAAAGAACTATTTTTAAAGGACCTTCAATAGGCGTGGATTTATAAAGAACTATTTTTAAGGACCTTCAATAGGCGTGGATTTATAAACAACTATTTTTAAGGACCTTCAATAGGCGTGGATTTATAAACAACTATTTTTAAGGACCTTCAATAGGCGTGGATTTATAAATAGGCAACTATTTTTAAGGACCTTCAATAGGCGTGGATTTATAAACAACTATTTTTAAGGACCTTCAATAGGCGTGGATTTATAAACAACTATTTTTAAGGACCTTCAATAGGCGTGGATTTATAAAGAACTATTTTTAAGGACCTTCAATAGGCGTGGATTTATAAAGAACTATTTTTAAGGACCTTCAATAGGCGTGGATTTATAAAGAACTATTTTTAAGGACCTTCAATAGGCGTGGATTTATAAAGAACTATTTTTAAGGACCTTCAATAGGCGTGGATTTATAAACAACTATTTTTAAGGACCTTCAATAGGCGTGGTTTTATAAAACTATTTTTAAGGACCTTCAATAGGCGTGGTTTTATAAACAACTATTTTTAAGGACCTTCAATAGGCGTGGTTTTATAAACAACTATTTTTAAGGACCTTCAATAGGCGTGGTTTTATAAACAACTATTTTTAAGGACCTTCAATAGGCGTGGATTTTTAAAGAACTATTTTTAAGGACCTTCAATAGGCGTGGATTTTTTAAAAATATTTTAAGGATATGTTCTCTATCGATTTGTGACTAAGCCACTCATTGCACGATCTTCGTGTCAAAATAAAACTAGAAGCCAACAAAATGGGGACTACGCCCCTTATGCATCATTTTTCAAAATTTTAACTGCATCTTCCTTTAAATGATGCTGACATTTTGAAGCTCGATTTTGAGTGTTTTTTTTTTAATTTTACTTCTAGCTTTAATACGCAAACAGAAATTTATAAAAATCGATTATAAGATTATTGTAGTCGCGAATCTGCGTAATTTGATATGTATTTTGTATTTGTAGTATGCACAGCTTCAGAGTAATACTCATCCGAAGGTGCGTATTTTGTGCGATCAAATTTCTAAAAAACCTATTTTTCGGTCGAATGTTTTAGATCTGTCAACTGAATGATATGGGTACCCGCGATCAATAAAGTTTTTTACGTTTCGGATGATATAAAATCATCTTCGTGAAAATCCATCTACTAGAACGGCGGGAACTGGCCTTCAAAAAACACCAAATTTGGCAAAAAATTTTTTTGAAAATATCGCGGATTTATTTGCGTTTTCTGTGTATCATTTCCGCTTCAATAAATGACCTCATACGGATTTTGATCTTTTTCGAAAAGAGAACTTTAAAAACTTCAGCCGAAAGAGAGATGTACGCAATTTATCTCAAAAATAGTGTGAGCCGGCACATCCATGGTTCTTAATGGACCACATTGAAATCGGTTTAGGTCGATGTATTTTTTTACGGTGCACACCAAAATTGGATGCGCGTTAATGGCATATGGAGTTTTCGGAAATTATTCGCGTTTTACGATTTTTTGGGTACTTCAATGTAACGTTTGGCACATCTTAGCCGTCAAATTAAATTTCGCAAAATATGTATGGATTGGAAGATAAACTTCAGTACTTAAAGTTTTTTACGTTTCGGATGATATAAAATCATCTTCGTGAAAATCCATCTACTAGAACGGCGGGAACTGGCCTTCAAAAAACACCAAATTTGGCAAAAAATGTTTTTGAAAATATCGCGGATTTATTTGCGTTTTCTGTGTATCATTTCCGCTTCAATAAATGACCTCATACGGATTTTGATCTTTTTCGAAAAGAGAACTTTAAAAACTTCAGCCGAAAGAGAGATGTACGCAATTTATCTCAAAAATAGTGTGAGCTGGCACATCCATGGTTCTTAATGGACCACATTGAAATCGGTTTAGGTCGATGTATTTTTTTACGGTGCACACCAAAATTGGATGCGCGTTAATGGCATATGGAGTTTTCGGAAATTATTCGCGTTTTACGATTTTTTGGGTACTTCAATGTAACGTGTGGCACATCTTAGCCGTCAAATTAAATTTCGCAAAATATGTATGGATTGGAAGATAAACTTCAGTACTTCTTGGAAACCGCATGCGCATCAAATGATGTTGAGAATTACACGATTTACACGCAATTTAAAATGTGTATTTCATAATATTATTTTATTTTAAGATTTATTCCTATTTATAGAATTCTAAGATTTATCGGAAGGGTCTTGATATAATCCGCAAGGCGTATACTTATACACAAAAAGTGATTATTATTATATATGTCAATTTTTCGGCGAAATTCGGGTAAAATTGCAGAATAACCCCAAAATTTTTTTCTGAAATTTCTTGTATACAATTAAAAACCAGTGAGCGGAGCAGTATAGTCGGACGGGGCCGACCATATGATACCCTACACAACTTCCACTAAAAAATAACTTTCTATGGATCTATATTCTGATCTTGGGCAATATTTCGCGATATTTGAACCATCTGGACCAACTAGAGGCCGACAATTATTATTAATGTTCAGTACAGCCCTTCTTATTACTTGTCCAGATTCCAATCTATTGTGTTGTGATATTTTTATTCTCATTGGAGCCTATAGATCGACTCAAAAAATACAAAAAAATAAGTTTTTTGGTCCACTTCATCACAGTATAATTATCCGATCGTCACCGAAAATTTTAGGCGTTATCCTTGACCATAACTGGAACCTCATGGAACATTTTAAAGCGATCAGCGCTATATTTCCGCCCTGTAGTGTGGTAAAGAGTTACTAAATAATAGCTGAATACATAAGCACCTGTAAATGTTTAAGTGTAACTCCCACATCTGAGTACATACGACCATATAATTGGTATCAATTTAAAGGTCAACCACTGCCCTTGAATATACCAACAACTTTTCGGGTCTATGTCCTTCAGGGGTAAATCTATACGGTATAGAATAACAATTTTGCAATTTTTCACATAAAAGTCAGGGTCCATTTAACCCGCTAAATATTGACCGATCCTTATCAAAACAGGCAAGCTTATTCTTTGGCCCGATCCCCTTCTCTGTGTAAAAATTCGCGATGTTTGGGTCATAATTGCGGCCTCTAGAGCGACCAGAAAAACCGATAAAAATTAAGTATTTGGTCCATTTACCAAAAACAATAGGGGTCTTCATTGACCAGAACCCATCCTACATGCAAAATTTCGTGAAGATTGGTCCATAACTGTGGCCTGTATCGTGTTTAAAAAATATAATGGACAGACGGACGGACGGACGGACACACATGTCTAGATCGACTCAGCTAGTCGAGATATGACGATCGGTATACTTAAAGGTGGGTCTAATATTTCGCGGCGTTACAAACTCTTGGGGCTGCACAAAGCTATAATACCCTGACAACATAGTTGTGTAGGGTATAAAAATAAATATGATGACATTATTTTTTCGAGCCAAAAACAAATATTTTTCCTCAATATCTTGTTTTGTTGTCGCTTTGATTTGGAAACCGCTACACGGACTGTGTGATTTTGATATCATTTGATTAACCATGGTGTTTAGATTATGTAGATATTTTTAAATTAATTTTTAGGTGTGTGTATGTCATTAATATAATGAAAATATTGATGTAATCTGCTATATTTTTTTTATTTTTCTCATATTTCGCGACGATGTGCAACTGTATCGTGATTATTATAATATATTCATATTCTTATTTTACGGAGGAAGATATATATCTACGTTTTTGGTCAATATAATAAACGGCGTAATTTTAAGATTTTTTTCTTATGCCCAAAATTAAAACCTCGATAACTTTTGCGCGCATCAACCAAAAATTTGATCGCGAACGGTTTCGGAGTCGGAACATTTTTCTCTATATGTGTACCAAAAATCATTGATGTGCCACAAAAACAGAAAAGCTGATTTTTTAAAATGGAATATTAAAAAATTGGCAATATTGCCCATATATAGCTTATATATATATATATATATATATAAGCTATATCAAAATCTGGCCGATTTCAATGATACTTGCCAGAGATTAACTTATATTAACTACAGTTCATTGTACCAAATTATGTGACAATCGGACAAACTGTGGGTCTTTGACACACATCATTCTAGACCTAATTCAGTACTCTATGCCGTGCAAATCGAAAGATATATATTAACTTTGGTGCACAATTTTTCAGGAAACTTAACACACATCATTGTAGACCTAATTCAGTGCACTGTGCCAAATTTCGTGCAAATCGAAAGATATATAGGGACTTTGGTACACCATTTACATTAAATCGGACCAAAATATATATGGGAGCTATATCTAAATCTGAACCGATTTTTCTCAATTTCAATAGGGTTTGTCTCTGGGCCACATAAGTGACCTATGCCAAATTTCATCCAATTTAACACACAATTTTCATCCAATTTAACACACAATACAATTTAACATGGACAGACGGACATGCATAAATCGGCTCAGAAAGTGTGTCTATGCATATTCTCAAAAGGAACCATGTGTCTATCTCGTTTCCTTTTACCTGTTACAAACATATGCACAAATACATAATACCCTGTACCACAGTGTGGTGAAGGGTATAAAAAGTCCTGTTTAGGTTTTGCAACTTTGTAATTTGGAACACTATTTTTTCTGAGCATGAACAATCTACTATAACTAAAATATTTAAAAAATCTACGCCTTGTGTTGTACTTTGAAAAAATATTTTGAAATTCTACGCCTTGTTTTGGGTCTTGAAAATTTTTTTTTTTAATCTGCGCCTTATTTTGAGCTATGAAAAAATATTTAAACATTTTAAAATTTAAAAAATCTACGCCTTGTTTGGGCCTTACAATATTCTTAACAAATTTACGCCTTGTTTTGGATCTTGAAAAAATATTCTTCAAGGTCTGTGGGACCTTGACCTGGGACCTTAAATATATTTTTAAAAAATACGCCTTGTTGGGGCCTTAAAAATATTTTTTTAAAAAATATAAGCGTCTGTGGTTGATAAAAATGATGCAGTCCATGCATGGACAAATGAGATTGCAACATTACTGCTGTCAAACCCTTTTCAACATTCTGACGTATATTAAATTACACAGAAAATAGTTTTGTGGCCAAAGTAACACTGCAACTCATCTGCTCACTCATAATTCGTGTTAATATTTTCAAAATGAAACCTTCGTGTCCAACAGAGTAGATTGTGTGATTGAATTAAAAACCACAATGACGGTTGGGGTTTTATAAAATATTATTTGTTATACAAAAATGAAAAATGTTCCCGTTAAAGGGTTTTCGGTTTTTAATCATCCGAATCTTGATTATAAAATATTTACAACTTAATGTGGTGGAAAGATTTTTTATCATGTTGGCTACCCAATTTCCAAGAATTATTTTATTTGGATTGAGTTGGAATTTAATTCAATTTGTGAAATAATTTTAATATGGATATTAGGATTATTAACTTTTGAACTCAATTTAATTGTGAAATTATGTTAAAAAATTGCTCTGGAAAGCTATACAAAATATACTATTGACTCAGCCGATTATAGAATATATATTTTCATAATTGTTTTACATTTTTGCAACATTTCTTGGATGCTGCATCTTAATTATAATTACAACAACACAATTATACATTCGTTTCCCTCTTCGCTTTTAATGACTTCGCCGTAAACCACTTTCATTTATTTGCGGTAATAAACGTAACACTGCAGCGGAATCTGTGTATCCTTATTTTACGATTCGTCTGTTACAACAATTAAATTATTTTAATTTATGATTTCACAACACTCAAATAATGTGCCATAAAAAAATTAACACAAATAATTGACAATGTTTCCATACCACATTGAAGGCGCATACGGATTTCGAAGACATAATGAAGATTATACGCAATAATGACTTATGTCCTTGAAATAAATATACGATTTACGTCAACACAATTTTCCAGTTGAGGTTTTTTTGCTGGCTTTCTTATTTCCGAAAGGTTAAACGATGCCATATTATCATCGGCAACAATATATTCCGAATTCAAGCCTGGAATTGCCATTCACTGAATTTGGTTTGGTTGTTGGCGGCCATAAAAAAGTAGTGAAGACGACGTTTTTATAATATGAGAAGCTAAAGCACAAAAGAAGAACTACGAAATGTCCGAACAAATTATATTCTGCTGACAATAATTTTGTTGTTGGTATTTCAACCACAAACACATTAACGGAGTAAAGAAGCAGCAGAGTTTTATTGTCGTAGTTTAATACAAAATCACACAAGCATCCAACATACCCACACATTGTTACAAAGTCATTAAGTCACAGTCATTTCCTTAACACGTACAGCAACACACACGCACTCTCAAATCCATACACACACAAATAAAAAAACCATAAGAAAATTGCATTATATGCAATGCCTGCTTGTGTATGACTGTGTGTGGGTTGATTCGTACGTGCGTGTGTGTGTATGTTTTTTTTTGTGACAGTAAAGGAAACACGAGGGTGTAAAACGGAAATTTAAACCGAAACCATAAAGGATGTCACTGTCATAAAAAAAGAACAACAACACCAAGAACTTTATTGATTTAAACTTAAATGTTGTATTTAAGTTTTCATTTCCTACTTAAAGACGGATATCAACCGACCAGCCGGGTACAGAGTGCAAAAAGGGAGTAAATTTATCAGATGATTTATGTTAACTGCATGGCTTACATAACATTGCAAGCATTGCATCCATTTGTCTCGAGGATGAGTAATTTTCCACTGGCCGAGATCATTGATGTTTCATTTTCCGTTTATTTTCCCAACAATTTTTATTTCAGTGTGGGTGTGTTCATAAAGTGAATAATGATGACTGATTGTCATATCGTATAATTGGTAATGTCATATGACATTTAAAAGGTGGTAAATTTTTTTCGTATTATTAACGGTAAGAAAATTACAATATCAGCAAATGATAAGAAATAATATGCAATGATGGGGAAAAATGGGGAATAATTTTTCATATCACGATTCCATGAATATAAAAAAATGTAATAACGATTATGGTATATACATTATTCGTTATATTTATAATTAAAATCCATTCTCTTTGAAATTGCTATATAAAACCAGTGATCGGAGTATTATAGTGGGAAATGACGCCCTACACAACTACCACTGAGCTCTTGTTTCTGTGGATCTATGTTAGTGCTGGGCAACAATGGGAACTGGTGCCCTTGTTTACATGTATCAATAAGCTCGTTCTCTGCGGTCTCTTTTTGTAAGACATTCCATATGGCAGAGTCTCCTTTACTCTACTCTCTTTTTGCACACCTCTAATCTATATATTAGAGCTGGGAGGTTCTGATGTCCGTCTTACAAAATTGGCGTCTAGAGCGAATTTAAGTAAAACTCCCACATCCGAGTAGATAAAACAAAAAAAAAATTGGCATCATTTTAAGGTCGTCCACTTCTGTTATATATACTATCAACTTCCCGGGTCTATGTCCTTCAGGAGTAAATTAAATGCGATGACCATTTAAATGGCCGTGCTGTCGTCTATTTTAAGATTCAGTGTGGCATTTGTTTGTAGGGATGTGTTTTTTTACTTTTTTGGGTATGTTGATTCTCTGCATAGTAGAGACGCATAACAGTGGAGTTATGGCACATGGTTACATGTTCCGCCACAACATTTTCTGAGACTTTTAGAAGATTCTAAAAAAGAGCGTTCTCTAAAAGTGCTTAGGCTTGATGTTGTGAATGTAACAAAATTGGGGAATAATGGTTTTTTGTTTAGTGGAGTGATACATGACTTCCGGGGACAATATCCCAAGCAAAAAACCAGTAAGGAAAGTAGTAAAGTCGGACGGGGCCGACTATATGATACCTTTCACCACTATGGGTATATTAAACAGGACTATTAACATGAAAGTGAATGAAATAAAATATGTGATATTTATGTAAATGTGAATCTATCTAGATCTATCCATAAAGTATGTAAATCGACTTCAAACAAATATAAATAGGTCATCCGTTGGGCTATGTCTGTACTTCTAGAAAACGCAACTGCGTAATTCTATGCTCAATTTTGTAAGTTGTGCAAAAATTGATGTCAAACTGACTAACAATTTACTTGAAATCGGGCGAAAATATAAATGGAAGCTCTATCCAAATATTAAGCGACTTCAAATAAATTTGTCACAGGTTAGGTTATACTAATTTCAGAACGTTTCGTTCCTGTCAGCCTATTGGTTCCTTGGTGCGTCAATTACTTAAAATAAATCTATATTAAAAGGGAGCTATATCTAAATCTGGACCGATTTTCACGAAACAAGGCAGACATCACTCTAGGCTCAATTCAGTACGTTATGCCAAATTTCGTGCAAATCGAAAGATATATAGCGACTTTGGTGTACCACTTACATGAAATCGGACGAAACTACATATAGGAGCTATATAGAAATCTGGGCCGATTTTCTCGAAACTTGGCAGACATCACTCTAGGCTCAATTCAGTACGTTATGCCAAATTTCGTGCAAATCGAAGGATATATAGGTACTTTGGTGCACCATTTATATGAAATCGGACGAAACTATATATGGGAGCTATATCTAAATCAGGACCGATTTTCACGAAACTTGGCAGACATCATTCTAGGCTCAATTCAGTACGTTATGCCAAATTTCGTGCAAATCGAAAGATATATAGGGACTTTGGGGCACCATTTACATGAAATCGGACGAAACTATATATTGGAGCTATATCTAAATCTGGACCGATTTTCTCGAAACTTGGCAGACATCATTATAGACCTAAAAGATTAGGCTGTACCAAATTTCGTGCAAATCGAAAGATATATAGGGACCGTTTACATTAAATCGGTAAAATATATATATATATATATATATATATATGGGAGCTATATCTAAATCTGAACCGATTTTTCCCAATTTCAATAGGGTTCGTCCTTGGGCCGAATAAGTGATCTATGCCAAATTTCATCCAATTCGGATCATAAATGCGACCTGTACTTTGTTTACAATTTAACGTGCACAGACAGACGGACGGACGGACGGACATGCATAAATCGACTTAGAAAGTGATTCTATGCATATTCTCAAAAGGAACCATGTGTCTATCTCGTTTCCTTTTGCCTGTTACAAACATATGCACAAAGACATAATACCCTATACCACAGTGTGGTGAAGGGTATAACTAAGAGAACTGATGAGGATTTGTGGCGAAATCCGAAACTATAGTCATCTCTGCCTTTCCCAAAAGTAATCAATGTGACCATAACCCACTTTAAAAATAAAAATCTTGTTGTTTTTATTTTAAAACATCAAGAAAGGGATCAAGCTGGCTTACCTAAAAAAGTAAACAAACACATTCCTACAAACAAATGCCACACTGAATCTTAAAAAATAATTTAAAAAAAAACTCAAGGCTTCAAAAATGCACGCCCTTGCTAAGACTTAAATTAATTAAAACAAAATCAATAAAAATGGATATAATGAATTCTCAGCAGAAAATTACACTGTGATAAAAAACAAAACAAAAAATTTTTTTCAGGGGTTCTAATGTACCAATTCTGTTTAGTTGGAGTCCCTGGACCTCGAATATACCTTTGGTTTTTCTGGGTCACTTCGTAATTTAGTTTTATAACGGTAAATGTAAAGAAAACGTGGTTTCATAGATTTTCACTTTGAAACGCTTATAACTTCTTTTCTTTCTAACGGATTTATATTATTCTTTTTTTCATTCGAAGAGTAGCATTCTTTCTTTCAAACAAGGTATATACTTGGTAAATCGGTTGAGGATTGGCTGAGTTCCTTTAGAGAATATGCATAGAATCAATACAAAAATGTGTATAAGTCGTTTATTTTTTAACCGATTTTTCTGATTTTTCTCATTTTCGAAAGCTTATTTAATTGTCTTCCCCGTAATATAATATAACTTATACGACTTGATGTCATAATTTCTTCGTACAGTCCGAAGAAAAATAAATTTTGTCATTTTATGCGTATTTTTCACATTTCAACCACTGTAACTCAGCCAATCCTAAACCGATTTACCAAGTATATACCTTGTTTGAAAGAAAAAACGCTACTCTTCGAATGAAAAAAATAATAATATAAATCCGTTAGAAAGAAAATAAGTTATAAGCGTTTCAAAGTGAAAATCTATGAAACCACGTTTTTCTCTACATTTACCATTATAAAACTAATTTTCGAAGTGACCCAAAAAAACCAAAGGTATATTCGTGGTCCAGGGACTCCAACTAAACAGAATTGGTACATTAGAACCCCTGAACAAATTTTCGTGTCGTACAGTGTTATCTCTCTGATGACTGACTACCAGCTCAGCTAAAAATTTTTCATACAAATCTTTCCACACAGATGTAGATATGGAAATTTGTTAACCAATCAGCGGACGGGACCGACGGGAATATACAGAACCCTGTGAATATATTAGTACATACGACAACATACATTAAATTAATTGAAATTAATACAAAGGGCATACCATATTCTTTCAACTGGACCTGGACGCCACAAAATGAATATATTATCATTTTTACACATATTCTCATGTTGACAGGCTTTTTTCGATGCCCTGATATATACAAAAGTTTCGGTTCATTTGACCCGCTAAATATAGCGGACATAAAAATATATGTGGAATCTATATTTAATCTCAAACGAGATTTCAATATAGTTCGTCCTTAAACCAAATAAATTATACATTTTTCATAAAAAAAAATTCAAATTCAATTTTCGAAAATGTTCCTGTCAATTTCTTATAATTTTTTGTAATATTAGTTTTTTTGCAGAAAATGTCTCTGCAATAATAGGATTTTCTTTATAATACCTGAAACGGTAGCAAACAAATCTCCGTTCAGGGAAATTTTTATAAAACAGATTTCTATTATCTGTCGGTTTTCTGCAGAAAATTTGTTTTCATCACATATGTAAATTTGTATATAATTTTTTTTCTCAAAGTTTACTACAGACAATTTGCTCTGCCTGGTTTCCAAGGGATTAACGCCATCAGAAAGGGAAAGTTTCTATAAACAAATTTATCGTTGATGCCTAACATCACAGATAAACGTTTTGTTTGAGGCAACATGCTCATTTATTCACTTGTAAATAGTATTCATTTCAAATTAACTTTTCCAAGAAAGAAAGTTATTGCACACATTCTCAGTTTCTACTTTTGATCTTCTGTCACAATACATTCGTATTTTTTTCTTCTGTTAACAAACTATATCAATATTTGATGCGGAAATCATTGACGTACTGCACCATCACAAGTGAAACAAATCAAAAAGGAAATACAGCTTTTCTATTTCTTTGTAAAAAAAACGTAAGAAAGGTACCCAAACAAACTATGTACTTCCTTTATTTGTTGTTGTTATGGCGTTCAGTTTCCTTGAAATTTGCAATGTCTTCATGAACTCTTCATGGCCTGCGGGATTGTGTTGCTCATTCCCATTCCATCAAGTTCATTGTTGTTTTCTTGTACGGTAAGAAGAATATATGTGTGAGTTATATATAAGTGAACGGAAACAAAATGAAAGCGTCGAAAATAAAAAGGCGAGCGATGTAGGGAAATTATATATGAGTTTGTTAAGTGTTCGATAGCAAAACGAAAGGGCAAAATTCTGCACATAAATAATGTATTCAATGCAATCTGTTTTCTTGTTTTTATGTTGAACATTATGGGACACATTGTTGATGCTGTTCGAATGTGAAAAGAATCCCCAGTCCTTATAAATCTCATTTTCATATGAAAAAAAAAAACAAGAAGGAAATAGCGCTTTGAAATAAATTGAATGCAAATCTGATAGAGAGAAATTATTATAATGATATTTCTTTAAAACTTCCACAGAATTTTCTGTTCTAATTATATACAATTTGCAAGTATATCTCTTAAGGAATTAAAAAATATGAATAAAAGTTATTAAAAAATAAGAAGAAAAAAATTATATGAACAAATTATTTTACTGTTATCTACCAGTAACCTAAAAATGTAATTATAAATATGTTACCACGTCCGAACATGAGGTTTCTTTACATGGTGGTACTATGTTGCGTATGATCCATATTAATTCAAAATTTGTATTTCCTCTAGTGCGTATAATTGTTATTAAATTTTAATTAATTTCTTGCTTACGTCTTACAAACATGTTTTTCTTTGAAAATAAAATCTTTAAGATTTGTATTAAATCTTGCACAATGCATTTAGTGCCAAAATATTTTATATTATTTTTATTTTCGTTCACTCTATTTTCAAATGATTTACATCAATTTTCCAAACTGTTAAATTATTTTGACATATTGTATGCTAAATTGTATGTTCATATAGATTGTACATATATTTGTCTATTATATGGTAAATATTTATTTTGATTTTTATTGATGAAGCATATATATTCTTGTAAACATATACAAAAGCTCATCTGTAAATGAACCGATTACTTTCAATGTTTGTCTATAAAATATAAACACAAACTTAGGTAAACATTTAAGGAATAGAGAAATTATATGTAAGCAACTACAAAGGATAACTGAAAAGTTAAAAATGTGTTATTAAAAGTTTATTATTCGTTTTAAGATTACCGATCATTAAAAATATAAACAATTAAGTAGTCTTTATAAACAAGTGTATGCCAAATGAGGTTTTATAGAAGCAAAAAGGTCATCATAGATGAATTGAAGGCCAGGGAGTCCCTACAGAGGAGCTGAAGGTAAAAGTGGTATAGTCAAAGGACTATGAGTCTTTATAGGTGATCAGAAGGCCTGCTTTTTTAGAAAAAAAATTAATATTAAAAAACTATCTAAATGGAATGTTTATAAATGTAAAAAATGGAAACTTTATTCCTAACTGGACATAGTATTTATAAGGTTTTCAGATAATTGAAAAGCTGAAGCAAGGAGTATTCTTAGACGTCAGTGAAAATATGAATTCCATATAGACTACATCCTGAATTATTAGTTCTAGAAGATGAATTATTATTTGTATATTTTGCCATACAAATAGATAGGTTCATGGGATAGGATCAAATAAAACATTAATCGATCTACAGGCCATAACTTTAACCCAAACACGATAGTTTTATGATCATCAGACAATATTAAATGTGTTGTAAAATATAGCGAATTTTAATCACCTTGATGTGCCAAAATCGCTTTCAAACAAAAACAGCTTAAACATGTGCAATCTTTGTGATTGTAAAATAACAAATACAGTCTAAATATCTTCTAAAGACATGTAAGAGGCCAAACTTTATACTATTTATTGTGCATTTATTTGTATGATTTTGGTATCGGCAAGTCTTTAAAATCGGTGTCAAAAATTGTGCATTCCTTTGATTCTTTATTAATGGTAAATGTTGCAGAGAATTCGTCAGTTCTTCATAAATTGCAATTTTTACGAAATTTGTTAATCTGGAATTTTATGAGTGTTATTTCTGTAGATTATGCAAAAAATTCAACTTGTGTTACTTAGATGTATAGTGGTTTTTGGCCTTGTGGCTAGATTCCTATTCATTAAAAAAATAAATAAATTGAATTGAAAAGCAGACGCACAGAATCGCAATGAAGAAATGCTAAGCCAACAATAAACGTATAAGTATTTTCGGTTCAGATTGGGTGGAAAATTTTTTTCTTAAAGTATAGGCCAAAACGGTCTTTTCACTCGGAATTAATATTCTATCATTTCTAACCCTTCTTCATTCTAACGTAGTCAGTGACCTGCTTTGATCCCAAGAGTTTAAGATATTTATTCTCTAGTGATACCAGTGAGGAAGATTTACGTTTTAAAACATCCGAATGAAATTCTGCATCCTGTTTCCTTAAAGCATATTAATGTTTGGCTTCTAGCTTCGACTCATCAATCTGCATATTGGGCGAATGTATATTGTCAGCACTGATAGGGGTGGAGATATATCCTCTGAAGCCCTGAAAATCCATGCACGATGTAACGACAGGTTTCCCCTTAGGCAGTTTGCGTGCTAGAGAGAAAGACAGAGAAAGAAAAACGAGTGTTTTGAAGTTCTATAATGTTTATTCCGTACGAAATTTATGGTGGGGAATGTACAGGGATACTGGGAGTGGGAGACCTGGGTGATTACTCTCACAACAACTAGGATTTGGATTTTCCAAATACGTAGGGCTATTGGGGAAATATACTACGGGATACGCACGGATTCTGGGCTGGATATATCTTCTGTCGAGGTCTGGCACTGACTGTCCCTTTCCTCTCATTGGCCCCCCTTTTATACTAAGCCCCAACCACGTATTCTAGCGTGGGATAACGGGAACTTGTTTTGATCATCTCGTTACAACAACATTGCCTGTGATCATCACAACCAGTGGCTGTGATGAGTTGGTGCGAGAGAATAACGATAACCCCTGGTATTTTTTGTTATTTTCTTTTGGCCGAGACAAAGGAGAGTGGTGGGTTTTAAAATATTTTTTATTTATTAAGAAGTAGAAAAAATACATGGTGTGGGCAAAATTGAGTGCAACGATTTTGGACGCCACACTTCCCCCTGGGCTCCTCTTCACCGCGAAGAATGACCGTTACATTTTAGTAAGTCGCTCGCCCTGTTTTGGGTTCAGGGGTTTTGGTTTAGCACCCCATGGGATGTTGCGCCACGCCGAATTCCTCGCTCAGACAGTGGCGAAACCACAGGGCACGGGTGCTTGGTCTCAAGCTCCTCTCTCTAACCGGCCTTGATGAGGTGTACTGCTCTTCGTCCGAGAAAGTATACACCACCTCCGATCCAGCGAGTTCCGCGGTGATTCCGCGGCTACGTAAAATCTCTACGGCTCGGGAGACTTTGTTTGGCCTCGGGTAGGGCTGTGCCAGGGATATTTCCGGTAAGAAGTCGTCCCACCGATTGTAGTTATTCCGGTATACCTGAGCAATCATTGTCTTCACTGTTCTATTGGCTCTTTCGGACGGATTTTCTTGTGGCCAATATGGTGTGGCTAGCTGGTGGTGCACACCGATTTCATCTAAGCATTTCCTAACACTCTGCAGGTAAATTGACTTCCATGGTCCGATATAAGGATTTTTGGGGTTCCAAAGCGAGCAAGGATTCTTTCACGGAACGCCTTCATTATCCCTTGCGCAGTCGCTTTACCTTGTGGTATTAGTTCCACCCATTTGGAGAAACGATCGAAGAAAACGAAGAGCAAAGACCTACGTAGTCCGTACAAACTGTGGCCCATGGCTCCTCTGCAACTGACACTAGCATTTCTCCTGCCGGCACGACCTGGTACTGTTTATAGCGTTAACAGTTCCCTGCAATATGCCTGAACAGTTTCTGATTTACCCGCTCCTAGCCATTAGTATCTGTTAGTGATGAAAAAGGTTTTGAAAAATCCGGGCAAGCTAGTACCGGTGCTTCTGTCAGCCGAAACTTCAGTATTTCAAAAACTGTTTGCTGGTTATCGGTCCAACGTAAATGCTTTCCTTTTTCCAACATAGAGGTGAGAGGGTACGGTAAGGTCGCAAAATCACATTCTCCACCTCCATGCGGACCCGATGCTCATTTGCCGATCGCTTTCGACAGCACTGTGTCGTCTGAATGCCTCTCCGACTACACTCCCAACAGAAGAGCTGCTGTGGATTGCGTGGCTGGGTTGATCGGTACTTCACGCATACTCTCTCAGTTTCGTGACTCAATTCAATAGTGGTGGTCTCTGGCAA
>NW_026880997.1:0-32923 GCF_032173495.1 Musca vetustissima | reverse complement strand
TGCGACATTGATTCTTTGATTCCATGCACCAAAAAGTTTTTTCAGTATGTAGGTAAATTTCACATTTTGAAGGCAAAATTTTAGATTTTCTTCCTTTGAACTGGTAGTTGATTTTGAGAAAACTGGTTGAGTTACAACCAAACTGAAAGCGCATATAGCATTACGCAGACGCACTAATAAGAATTGCGTACTGAATAATATCTGAATACGTAAGCACCTGTAAATATTTGACTGTAACTCCCACATCTGAGTAGATATATCACTATATTTGAAGGCCAACCACTCCTCTTGGATATGCTATCAACTCCTGGTAGTCTGATTTTCCAGAGAAAACTGGTTGAGTACAACCAAATTTTGTCATTTGTCACATAAAAGTCAGGATCCATTTGACCCGCTAAATATTGACCGATCTTTATCAAAACATGCATGCTTATTCTCTGACCCGATCCCCTTCTCCATGCAAAAATTCGCGGTGTTTGGGCCATAATTGCGGCCTCTGGAGCGACCAGAAAAACCGACAAAAATTTAGTATTTGGTCCATTTCATCACCTAAATATTAACCGATCTTTTCCAAAAACAATAGGGGTCTTCATTGGCCAGAACCCATCCTACATGCAAAATTTCGTGAAGATTGGTCCATAAATGTGGCCTGTATCGTGTTTACAAATTATAATGGACAGACGGACGGACGGACGGACACACATGTCTAGATCGACTCAGCTAGTCGAGATATGACGATCGGTATAATTAAAGGTGGGTCTAAGACCTATATTTCGCGGCGTTACAAACATTTGGGGCTGCACAAAGCTATAATACCCTATAAAAATGTGTAAAATTGAAAAACTTGGTTGACATTATAATTTTCCATTTTTGTCAGTTTGTGAAAACATGTTTATTTTGAACAAAATCAAACAAAATGTTATTTGAATTTCACAAAAAAAAAAAAAAAAAAAAAAAAAATTGAAGTGAGAAATGAGCATTTCAATTATAAATCGTTTTATCATCTGGAAAAATTCAGAGACTGGGATACGACAAATTTAGATACACCACCATTTTTTTTAAATATACTTTTGTGGAGGAGGTAACAGTTGGAGGTGGTCGATTATGTAAAATTGATAAAAAGTATTGGCATTATAATTTTTGAATTGTTGTTACTTTGCGAAAAAATTGAGTTTCAAGAAAAACAAAATTACCACTATTACAGAAAACAGCGAATTATTTAATAACTACTATACAACTACTACAACATGGACATTTCACACTTTTTTGTATTAATTTTAAAATTTAATTTAGTAAATATTGCAGCTGTATATAAGATGCTTACTAATTGATCATATCTAAATTTTAATTTAAGCACGGGCAGCGAAGCGCCACGGGTCCCGCTATACTTCTATAAAAATCACTAAATATTTTGTTGTTCTATAAAATCGTATATTTCTATAATAGTGTCGTTCTAAGCTGAGATGATCCGTCAGAAACAGTGACGTAAATGACCTACATATCCGACGTATAATACATACGTCAGAAACCTACTCAAAACCATTAGGTTTTTGACAAAATAGCTGTCTCCTTTAATAAATTATCAAATTACATATGCTTTACTCAAATCCATATCAAATTTCAAAATTTTCATCTCCAAAAAGTTTGGAATTGTTTATCGGTTCCAGTAAGGATAGTCAGATATATATAAAAATTATATATATTCTACAAAATACCTATATATGTAATGATATTCAAATAAAAAACGTTTACTACATTTATTACATTTTATACAGGTATATGACGTATTCGACGTTTACTCCTTTTTGACAGTCGAAAACCTAAAAATTCGTCGCACGGACCATCCCTGGTCCTAAGGGTTATAGGAAAAATTACCCAAAGAAATTCTATACAATATGACCTACTGAAATTCAGCATGTTTATGTTTTGGTCTTCTGTTTGATAATCAAGTAATGACGCTTGACTGAACCGATATTTATACCCTTCACCACACTGTGGTACAGGGTATTATGTCTTTGCGCATACGTTTGTAACAGGCAAAAGGAAACGAGATAGACACATGGTTCCTTTTGAGAATATGCATAGAATCACTTTTTAAGTCGATTTATGCATGTCCGTCTGTCTGTCCGTCCGTCCATGTTAAATTGTAAACAAAGTACAGGTCGCATTTGTGATCCGAATTGGATGAAATTTGTCACAGTTCACTTATTTGGCCCAGGACGAACCCTTTTGAAATTGGAAAAAATCGGTTCAGATTTAGATATAGCTCCCATATATATTTTCGTCCGATTTTAGGTAAATGGTGCACCAAAATCCCTATATATCCTTTGATTTGCACGAAATTTGGCACAGCGTAATGAATTAAGTCTAGAACGATGTGTGTTAAATTTCGTGAAAATCTGTGCACATTTAGATATAGCTCCTATATATATTTTCGTCCGATTTTAGGTAAATAGTGCACCAAAATAGTGCACCAGGATTAAGTCTAGAACGATGTGTGTTAAATTTCGTGAAAATCTGTGCAGATTTAGATATAGTTCCTATATATATTTTCGTCCGATTTTAGGTAAATAGGGCACCAAAATCACTATATATCCTTCGATTTGCACGAAATTTGGCACAGTGTAATGAATTAGGCCTAGAAAGATGTGTGTTAAATTTCGTAAAAATCGGTTCAGATTTATATATTTTCGTCAGATTTTTTGTAAATGGTGCACCAAAGCCCAAAGTCCTTCCCTTTGCACGAAATTTGGATTTATAATGCGGTGTACACACTATCATTTTTGACTGTCAACTTTTTTATCGATTACTGACTGTCCAACAACCATAAATATTTTTGTGGTTGTCTGATGAATGACAAACATGTGAGGCCACACTATCAAACAAGCAAAATTTGGGCAAGAGTGCCATTCAAAAATGATAGTGTGTACACCGCATAAGTAAATGAAAAATTCAAAATGTGGCCGAACATGTGACAAGTTTCGATGAAATCGGTTTAGATTTCGATATTTTGCTTTAAATTTATTTACATATTTTTTTTTATTGTAAGAAGCAACTCAATACCTGACAAAAATTTAGTATAGGTTGCAGAATGACATGTTTAATTTCATGTTAATGGTCCTTCAAAAATGCGACGTCTGTTAGGATCCCATCTGTTGAATATATCATATAGTCGGCCCCGTCCGACTTTACTACTTTCCTCACTGGTTTTGTTTCAGTTCGGAGATATTTATACCCTTCACAACACTTTGGTTTTATTGCAAAAAGAAAATTGATAAGTATGCTTCCTCTGCCATGGAAAAAATTAATGAACCTTAAGGAAAATTGCAACATTTTGCATTTCATAAAAATACTAAGAACTAAAAACGACATCCATTCAATGATTGTCAATTGTATGGAATTGATTGCAACTGACTTTGCATTTTTCAATTCTTTATTCCTTTTTCTTTTGTATGGATGGTATTGTGGTTTTCAATGATTTGTGGTTAGCCGTTTGTCGCGTACTGGGAATATTCGATGTTCTAAAGAATCACTAAAATTAGTGTTGACAGCGAAAAAAAAACAATGAACTTAACTTTAACAATTTTAGATACAAATAAAAAATTGCAAATGTTTAAGATTTGACAAAGTTAGATTCCATTTATTTTTCTTGTGAGTTGAGTAGAAATGAGAATGAAACAAAAAACAGGGAACAACTTCTTTGACCACAAATACTAGATTTGAACCCGTTTATGGGACTATTATGTTTAATATTTTAAAAGCTTGTATATTTCGTTTCTTCAAAAACATTTCGAAATCCATATAATATAATAGCACGGGTAGTATCAGCGTCTTGTAAAGTGTGAGTTTGGTCTGGCGGGAGGTTGCCTTGCTTTTGAGTTGTTTGCTCAGACCATAATAGCATCGGTTGGCCATCACAATCCTTCTCTGAATTTCAAAACTGATGTCATTCGTTTTATTTATGGCGGTACAAATGTATATAAAGTCTTTAACTACCTCGAAGCTGTAGTTCTCAAGTTCCACAGTTGGTCCGAGTCTGCTGGACATCTTGCGCGTTGATACCATCAGCTTGGTCTTCTCGCCGTTCACTGCCAGACCCACTTTGGCAGACTCCTTCAATTTGTTCAAATGTGGCTGTTACCGCTCACAATGTTCGACTCATTATATCGATGTCATCGGCGTAGGCGAGTAACATGTGTTGTTTGGTGTACAGAGTGCCATTTCTGTTCACCTTTGCGTCTCCTATGACCTTTTCGAGTAGGATGTTAAAAAGATCACACGACAAACTGTCACCTTGTCTGAATCCTCGTTCGGTATTGAAAGGCTCCGATAGGTCCTTTCTTACTTTAACTGCTGACCTTGTACCACTTAAAGTTATCCTGCATAGCCGTATTAATTATGCAGCAATGCCGAACGTAGACATGGCTTTCAACACCTATGAACGGATAGGGCTGTCGAATGCAGCTTTATAGTCGACAAATAGGTGGTATGTGTCGATGTGTTTTTCGTGGGTCTTTCCCAGGATTTGGCGCAGAGTGAAAATATGTTCAATGGTGGATTTGCTAGGTCTGAAGCCGCATTGGTATGGTCCGATGATGTCATTGACCATTGGCTTCAACCGTTCACACAGCACACTGGATAGCACTTTATATGCGATGGGAAGGAGACTTATTCCTCTATAGTTGGCACATATCGTCTTGTCTCCTTTTTTGTGCATGGCACACAGGATGCTGAGGTTCCAATCATTGGGCATGCATTCATCTAGCCAAATTGTACTAATCAGCTGGTGCATGCTCCTGACCAGCATCTGGCCACAAGTCTTGAATAGTTCGGCTGATAACCAATCGGCTCCTGCTGCTTTGTTGTTCTTGAACCGATTAATTGCTTTTATGACCTCATCTTGGCTAGGTGGTATACACACTACCATCATCTCTTACTGGTTCTGGGGTATCTTCTTCAACGCCACTATTTTATACCAAAAGCTTTTCAAAATGTCCCTTCCAGATCTTCAACACGCTGTCGGTACCTGTCACCAGGTTTCCTTCCTTATCTCTACAGCAGGATGTGCCTGCAGGAAAGGCTTTGGCTTGGTGATTTACCTTTGGGAGAATTTTCGGACTTCATTCTGACTCCTGTACATCTCGATTTGTTCCAGCGCACGGTTTTCTTGTTCTTTATTCGTTTTTGTGAAAACGCGTTTCTTCTCTTTCCTTTTCTCCCGATAATTCTCCATCACATTACGTGTTGCTACTGTCTGCAGGGTTGCCCTATACGCTGCGTTTTGCACATCAGTAGCATTACTACACTCCTGATCGTACCATGGGTTTCTTGGTGGGTGGTTTTTGGTACCCAAGTGTTGCTTTTGCTGCGGTTTGTAGAGAGTGGGCAATTCTTTGCCATTGTGCTCCGCTATACTATTATCGGGACAAGAAGTGCTTTCTTCAAGCAGATGGGTAAGTTGAGCGGAGTAGGCCTCGGCTACCTGTTGTGTTTGCAGCCTCCTCGGATCGATCGGACGTCTAAAACACTGGATGAATGCCTTCCGTCTATCACGACATGATCAATTTGATTTCTCGTTGCTTGATCAGGAGAGATCCAGGTGGCCTTGTGTATATCGAGATGCTTGAATTTGGTGCTGCTAACTACCATGTTTTTTTTTTTTTGCTGCCGCGAAGTCAATCAACCTCATGCCGTTGTCGGATGTTTCTTCATGAAGGCTGAATTTTCCGACGGTGGGGCCAAAGATATTTTTCCTTCCGATTTTTGATTTAAAATCTCCTGGCAGAATTTTAATGTCATGACCAGGGCAACGGTCATATGCTGTTTCTAGGCGCTCGTAAAATATGTCTTTGGTCTGTTCATCTTTATCTTCGGTCGGAGCACGGATTATAGCAATTCGCTCATCTACTGGAGTGAATCTGGAGACGAGGTCTTTTATTCTTCTGTTGACCATAAATAACCGCAGCCAAATTCATGTCTCGTTTCATGGCAGCTATAATACAGGGCGTAATCATCTGATTTACTTACGACTGTCCCTTTCCATCGCATTTCCTGTAAGGCAATAATATCGGCTTGGTACTTCTTGAGTACATCCACAAAAGCGAACACTGAGCCTGTTCTGTACAACGTGCGCACATTCCAAGTGCAGATTCGCAGATCGTGGTCCTTTATACGTTTGCGGGGGTCGTCAACATTAGGGGGTTTGGTTTTCTTTTTCTTAGCTTTTTCATAGTAGGTTGGGTTTTCCGAGAGTGTGCAACTAACCCGACGCCTCAACCCATTTTTTATAGTTCTTATTTCATCGGGTGATGAGTATAACTCCTCAGGTGGCACCGCGGGGAGGTCAGTGTCCACAATTGAGATGAAAGAAGGACCAAGATAATCCTGGACTTCGCCATGTTAAAGCCAATAAGAGCCGTTGCTTGGTATCTTTTATCCCCTACGCCACCATATATCCTAGTTTCTTTAAAAACATTCTAGGATTGCAAACATCCTAATAATGCAATCTCTATAGAAATTTCATTAAACAGATGTGCACGACTAAATTTTGATGTTGAAAATTTTCCATCTTCCAATACCTCTAATATGTAGAGAATCTATATTTGGAGCATAGGTCAAAACAGGGACTTATATTACATATTAAATACAAAAATGTTCGTATGCTCCAAGAACCCGCAATGCCATGTTATGTCCAGGTTTTACAGGGTTGTACCAAAGCGTAAACCGATATATACTTTTTGTTATTACCCTGTATATTCGGTAACACATATAGTGTAGTAGCGACATATGAATATTTCGCATTGTGAGCTGTAGGAAAGTCGACCAAATTGTGATCAAAATTTAAATATATATGACTAAAGATGACAGATTGTAGAAAAAGAAAGCTATGGAAAGCTTTTTGAATATCCTTAAAATACCAGAAATTTGAAAATATCCATATGCCAGGGCCTTCCCGCAATATGGATCTTTATTATACCCTACACAACTATGTTGTCAGAGTATTATAGCTTTGTGCAGCCCCAAAAGTTTGTAACGCCGCGAAATATTGGCCCCAGGCCCACCTTTGAGTATACCGATCGTCATATCTCGACTAGCTGAGTCGATCTAAACATGTGTGTTCGTCCGTCCGTCTGTCCATTATAATTTGTAAACGCCACAGTTATAGACCAATCTTCACGAAATTTTGCATGTAGGATGGGTTCTGGCCAATGAAGACCCCTACGAAATGGACCAAAAACTTTATTTTTGTCTGATATTCTGATCGCTCCAGATGCCGCAATTATGGCCCAAACATCGCGAATTTTCACAAGGAGAAGGGGATCGGGCCAAAGAATAAGCATGCCTATTTTGATAAAGATCTGTCAATATTTAGCGGGTCAAATGGACCCTGACTTTTGTGTGAAAAATTACGAAATTTGTATTCTATAGTGTATATATTTGCTCCTGAAGGACATAGACCCGAGATGTTAATAGTATATCCAAGAGGTGTGGTTGACCTTTAAATTGATACCGATTATATGGCTGTATGTACTCGGATGTGGGAGTTACACTTAAATATTTACAGGTGCTTACGTATTAAAATATTATTTAGTAACCCATTACCACACTGGATGGCGAAAATATTGAGCTGATCGCTTTGAAATGTTCCGTGAGGTTCCAGTTATGGTCAAGCACAACGCCTATAATTTTCGATTATGATCAGACAATAATTTTGGAATGAAGTGGACCAAAAACATATTTTTTGTGCGTGTGGTTTTTTTGAGTCGATCTATAATTATAAGCCGAACACAACCTACGGCGAAGGGAATATGACCAAATAATTAGAATTGGTTATTAGTAATATTCGGAAAATATGCTCCGCTCACTGGTTAATAAATTTATTAGATTTATTAAGGACAAATGACAAATTAATTGAGCTGACTAAGATAAGATATTCTCTTGTTGAATTACCTAAAATTTTAATAACGTAGGTTGACATTTTTTTTAATTTATTTCTTATAATCGACATTTTTTAATACAACATTTTTAGTGTTGTTTATTACGACTTATGTAAGACTTACATAGAACAATTTTTATAGATCTTTTACGATGACATAAATACCACAAATGTAAATACACCCAGAATCATCCTCTTTCTGTGGGAAAAACAATTTTGTTTACTCCACCCCCTTGCTAGATGTGCTTTCGTAGGATAATTTTTTTGTTTTTATTTTGTATTTTGTGACACCACACGAAGGTGAAGTAATTCTGTGCCCTGTTTTATAAATTTAAATTTGCTCATTAATAATACACACACCGAATATAATACAATTTCACTTTTCTTAAGGATATGCAATGTTATTACGGTGAACGTTTACCTTCCACCCGCAATATTGGTAGAGCAACAATGAAACGTGTTCGCCTCGCTCACCCACCGCTACTAGTAAGTGTTCAATTAATTCTAAACACGTTTGTATTGGATTTACACCAAGACGAATGAAGTAATCCCAACAACGTCAGCGAGTCATGGCGGTTGGGCTGGAAACTTATTGTTATTCACCTCAAGTAACATTATTTGAACAAAATTTCTTCATGTTGTTCTTGCCAAGAATGGAAAAAGGCGAAGAAAAAAACAGTTGCAAATGAAAATGGATAACAAAATATCGACCTAAATTAAGGAGCAAAACCACGTTCTTTTGGATACGCACACACACAAACATATCAAAAGTACAGGTAAGACGACACAGTATTGTCCTCAAATCACTCACCCTCAATTTAAACGTGAGCGAACATGTCTGATAATGGTGTGATATATTTGAAGTTGACGTTTGTGTGCCGGTGTTCTTGATATGTCATAGATTTTGAACTTGATATTGTCACAAGAAATGATTACGGTTCTCTGTCGTAAAATTTGAAACTGCAGCAATGTTAATGGAGGTACTGTTACTGTTAAATCCAATTGAAGTGTTGTCAGTAATCAGCAGTGGAACAATGGATAATCAAACCCTAAGAATATGTGATGAATTTCACACCCACGTATACATAACAAATACAACTTTGAAATCAAATATGTTCTGTATACGCCACATGGGAAAGTTAAAAGCTATAATTTTGACAAATTTAAAAGGGACAACAATCCCCGAACAACCTTTATATTAATATTCTCAAAAAATTGAAATCTTGTTTTTATACCCTCCACCATAGTATGGAGGGTATATTAATTTTGTTTTTCCGTTTGTAACTCATCGAAATAATTATTTCCGACCCTATGAAGTATATATATTCTTAATCAGCGTAAAATTCTAAGACGATCTAAGCATGTTCGTCTGTCCGTCTGTATGTCCGTCTGTTGTAATCACTCTAGCGTCTAAACGAGTTGAGATAGATCGCCAAAATTTTGCACAGAGTCGTCTTTTGTTAAATTCGAAGATGGGATATATCGATCCACGTTTAGGCATAGCTCCCATATAAGGGTACCCCAAAATGTTCGGTATTTTAGGGTTCTTGAGCGCGTTTTTCAACCGAATTCGCTGAAATTTGCTACATTGTGTTCGTATTGGGTACTTAATGTCTCCACAAAAAATTATAAATATAGGTCCATATTTTGGGATAGCCCCCATATAAGGGTACCCCAATTTTGCGGTATTTTGGGGGTTTGATCGCATTTTACGACCGAATTTGCTGAAATTCGGTACTTTCAGTTCTTATTGGGTAGCAAATCTCTACACTAAAAATTATAAATATAGGTCAATTTTTTCGGGTAGCCCCCATATAACGGTACCCACCAATTTTCGGTATTTTAGGGTTCTTGAGCGCGGTATTCAACCAATTTCGCTAAAATTTGGTACATTTTTCGGGTAGCCCCCATATAAGGGTAACTGCAATTTTCGATATCTTGAGGTTCTTGAGTCCCCATATAAGCCCCCTTTTTATTTATATTAAAATAGTTAATATAGTTGCGGTTGGCTAGTCGTTGCGGAGAATAGTCAATTTTTACCCTACAAAGACTATTTAGCCATCTGTTGTAAGCATTCCGCCTTCTGAAGATATTGTGATAAAAAACTCAAATATGACGATAATAAAATATATCGGTAGTCATTTAGACATCTCCTCAATATAGTGAAATTGGGAAAAATCGATTCAGATTTAGATCTAGCTCCCATATATATTTTCGTCCGATTTATTGTAAAGTGTGCACCAAAGTCCCTATATATCTCTCAATTTGCACGAAATTTGGGACAGCGTAATGAATTAGGTCTCGAATGATGTGTGTTAAGATTTCTGAAAATCGGTTCAAATTTACACATAGCCCTATATATATTTTCGTCCGATTTAATGTAAATGGTGCACCAAAGTCCCTTAATATCTTTCGAATTGCACGAAATTTGGCACAGCGTAATAAATTAGGTCTAGAATGATGTGTGTTAAGTTTCCTGAAATCGGTTCAGATTTAGATATAGCTTCTATATCTGACCAAATGAAAATTTAGTATCGATTGCAGAATGAAATCAAAAAATTCTAAGACGATCTAGCCATGTCCGTCCGTCTGTCCGTCCGTCCGTCTGTTGTAATCACGCTATCTCCTGAAGGAATCGAGATAGGGTACTGAAATTGTGCATTGGGTTGTCTTTTGTCTGCAGGCAGGTTCGAAGATGGGACATATCGGTCCACGTTTAGGCATCGCTCCCATATAACAGTACCCCCCAATTTTCGGTACTTTGAAATTTTGTTCATTGGGTTCTTATTGGGTACTAAATGTCCCCACAAAAAATTATGAATATAGGTCCACCTTTTTTGGTAGCCCCCATATAACGGTACTTCCTAAATTTCAGGGTTTTGATCGTTTTTTTCCACTGAATTGGCTGTAATTTAGTATTTTAAGTTCTTAATAGGTACCCAATCTCTCCACAAAAAATTATGAATATAGATCCAATTTTTTTGGATATCCCCCATATAGGGGTACCCCCAATTTTCGGTATTTTGGGGTTCTTGATCGCGTTTTTCAACCGAATTTGCAGCAATTTTGTAGTTTGTAGTCGTATATGGTAACAAAATTCCTTACCAAAAATTATTATTATTATTCGCCTCCTTTTTATGGTAGTCCCCATATAACCCCCTTTTTGTATTAAAATAGTTATCTGATTTGTTCCGCGTTTTGAGTCTGGTTCTAAGACTCTTTTGTAATAATTTCACCTGCGGAGGATAAAGTGTATACACCCTCATTAGCCATAAGGTTGAGGGTATAATTATCCTTTAAAATTTTCTAAACTTTGTATTATGGTTTAAATAATCCATTTTTAGAAATGTCGATATAGGTCCACTTTTTGGTATGTTCCCTATATTTTCATTTCTAGTACCTGTCAATATATCTATGGTGGAGGGTATCCAAAGTTCGGCCCGGCCAACTTACCGCTTTTTCACTTGTTTTTGACTTGTTTTGTGGTCGAAAAATTGTGATTTTCCAAAAATATTTTCTTTTAAGGCCCGCCAGTTTGTTTGTTTTTGTGCGAAGTCAATAATTGTAGTTCATACGAGAGCCAGACATGTAATCTTTCTAAGATTGTTAGAATTTTTCTCTCATTTCTTTTAATTGAATCATACACTTATTCACTAATTCTCTCTAATATTTAAATTTAAAATCTCATCCTGAAAATAATTTATTGTGCCAACATACATAGAGCGCTTCTGAAACTTTAAACGCCGCATTTCTTGAACAGTGATTTTAAGAACTAGTAATTCAATCGGTTATAAATTTTAATAGGCCTCTAATAATAGCCGATTCCCTAAACAATTAATTTCATAGATCGTAATTTTAAAATTTTTGGTGCGAAATCAATATTCCCGGTTTACTTTTCCGTTTCGAGTTTCGTTAGAATTTTTGGTTTCGAATCGGAAATCTATGTTGATTTATTATTGGACGTCACGATTTTTATACCCTTCACCACACTGTGGTACAGCGTATTATGTTTTTGTGCATATGTTTTTAACTGACAAAAGGAAGCAAGATAGACCTTTTATGAATGATCGTTGTCCGTCTGTCCTATACCACCTCTAAGTATACCGATCGTCATATGTCGACTACCCGAGTCGATCATGTCCTCCGTCTGTCCATTATAATTTATAAGTACGCTACTGGCCGAAGTTATGCACCAATCATCACGAAAATTTACATGTACGTAGAATGGGTTCTGGCCATATTAGACCATCATTTGGTAATGATACGATAATATTTAGGAGATGAAATTTACCAAAAACTCTATACCAAAGATTTGGAAAATATGCCAGGATAAGAAAGTGGAGCTGTTGACATATAATCGGCCTAGATGGTGCAAATATTACCCAGGCTCAGAATATAGATCCGCAGATCCAATTTCGTGGTACTTGTATAAGGTATCATATGATCAAGAACGAATGCTATTTAAATTGGTAAAAAATCGGCTTTAACGACGGCGCAGTCATGTCCTACCGTTTGACAGGAAATATTTCCGAATAGCGTGTCAAGTTTAGTATAGAATAATGCGAGCTAAGTTTTATTAAAACCAGTTCAAAAACCGGCATAGCTTCCATATATATTTTCAATTGTAATAACATACTTTAGTCCAATTGCGAGGCTAGTGAGTAAAAAAAAATATCTAAATATTCCTGCGCCAATGATGGCATATTTGAAATATTTCGTGTGGAACAGGTTAATGTTCCATAAGATAGTAATAATGGCATATTTAGCAGTGTGTCATCAAATCAATCACTTTATTTATTATGTCCAAAATTTTCTCAGTATTCCCCTCCCCTTCCCGAGTTTTACAACTTCCAAATGATATTGAAATCGTATGTTGAATTTGGTTAAAATTTGTCCTGATTTAAATATAGCACCTTTATATAATTAGCATAACTTGTGATGACTTGTGCATATTGCTTAATACAACGTTTATAGAAATATACAGTAATACTTCCAGATCTACATAGAAATCGATCACCTCTTGGATTATAATGATGCCCCTGATAAATATTCCAATATTCTTCCATGTTAATTGCCATTTCATTGAACATAAATTTCTTGTAAAATTTAATAATATCACAAGTAACTTATAATTGCATTATCATTTACACAATATAATTTTCGATATCTTCTCCTTCTTAGTTTTTTTCCTACTCTAAAATGCCTTTTCCATTCATTCATGTTCAACAATTGCGTTGAGATTTATTTTCCTCCTGTCGCGTACTCCATCCTGTTGACAGCTCAATTAGTACATTTTTCATTATTAACGTGTTCAAGGACTCGAGTTAAATTTATAAACCACTCTTTTGGCAATTTCTGCAAAACGAAGGAAAGTGAAAATTGTGTCAGCAATTAAAAGCGACAGCACGTAAATTTTGTATAAATCAAGAAAAAAAATTTTGTGTGCACCGAGTAAATTTGGCTTACGTACAATTCATGGAAATAAGAGGAATGTAATGAAATAAATGCCATAATTTATGAATAATTTCATGATTTTAATATATAGGGTTTTTGCTAATTCTTTTTATTGTGAGCTGTATTTTTTTCTGGTGAAACGTTTGGGATACCATATTTGGAGGTAGCAACTAGATATGAAAATTTATGACTTATATAAACAAAATTATTATTTTATGGTGTGTGGAAAGGAAATAAAAGATGTTGTTTTATGACTGACTTCGTTAAACTCCACGTAACCATCAGTTAATTATTGTCAAATAACCTTCAAATTAGAGTTAACTCTGAAATCGGATGAAGGCGGGTTTGTATATTTCCGAACCAGGAATTGGGAATGTGTCAAATCTTTGTATTATCAGTAAATGAAATAATGCACATCCATTTCAAATTGAACTGAAGAAAGGCTATAATTCAGTTTTTATAGATAAAGCGCCCATACATATCATCGCCCGAAATTTTGCGAAGCCTCTCAAGATTTGGGAAAATGAGAGGAAATTTTTTAAAGCATATTGGATTGAATCTAGAATGTTTATATCTTTGTAGGTACATTAAGCTTATGGTCTCAGTAGCCAGAGCTATTACTCATATTATATTTGTGATTATAAATTATAAATAGAATTGTTAATAAATAATTTAACCTAGAATCACGTGTGCAAAATTTGGTTGTAATCGTTTCAGATTCGGATTCTGCTCCCATATATATTTTCGACGATTTCATGCAACTGGTGGATCTAAGAATATATGTTTGTTCGGGTTAAATATATATTTTTTTCAGATTTTTTGAAATGGTGCTCTAAATAACCTTTGATTGTTCGTCCTTTAAGAAGAGCTTATGGTTTATATAAGAGTATATATATGGTATTTGGGGTTCTGAAAATCTTCAAGTAACAGAGAGAGACTATAAAATCCCCGATAAAGTTGGTGCCTTTTTTGACTCGAATGTGTGAGTGGACCTTACTTCTTCGAACGACTGTTGCCGTAAATTCGGACACGGATGATAACCGTCTTCTTTGGATACCCTCCACCATAGGTATACAGATAGAAAATGTAGGGAACATACCATACCATGTAAAGCATATGGTACACTAAGTACAAATTTCAGCAATTTTAAATGGAGATTTTCCCTAAAATCTCAAAACCCCACAACGTGGGCTGATATTGACAACGCATGGTATAAAACATACTGTAATTTAGAGGGCAATGTTATATGAGGCAATTACCAACGTACACAGGATTTTATTTCGGGTTGTGTGCCTATGTCCGAACATTTGAAGTTATCATTATATGAGGTATGATGCCTTATATTTTTACATCAAACTAAATATTAAAAAATGCCGAAAAACGATAGATATCATTATATGGGGACTAGAGCTAAATGCGGGCCGATATAGTTCATTCTCCAACCTGACATTCAAGTTATTTTATTTCAATATCCTCCGAAAATAGTATGATTGCAAAAAATGGCTAAATCAGAAAAATCGTCTCAGAATTCCACACTTTCGAGTGCAGAATATCTCCCCTACTATGGTGGAATACGGCTATATGGGGAAACACCCAAAACGTGGAACAAATCAACTATTTTAATATAAACCAGTAAGGAATGTCCAAAATGTGGACGGGGACGACTATATGAAACCTTCACCACTTTGGGTACATAAAATAGATCTCTTGAGGACAAATTGAGATGAAATCGAATGGAATTAAATTTGTGATCTATGTAGATATTTCAACCAATTAACTATACTCATACACATGACATTCTGAAATCTATAAAAATTGGATTTCAGTTGGGCAGACTTGCATTTTTTGGTGTACCATTTGTATGAAATCGAGCAAAATGGTGTATAAGAACTATAAGTAAATCTGGACCTAATTGAGTAACCTTGGCATGCAACATTTACTATGCTGCAACACAACGCGTTGTCAACAATTTTATCTCGCTAGGAGAAACCTTTAGTAATTGCTGCTCCAATTGCATAAACTAAGTGGAAAATATTAGGGGTTATATCAACATCTTAATATATTTTACAAAATAGAACTCGAATGTAAATATATATGAAAGCTATATCTAATCCTCAACCTATTTAAACAAATTTTGATTTCAATCCAATATTTCATGTAAAGCCAATAAATGTAGGCTCCTCCAAACACCAACTGCATAAAATTGGACGGAAATATATATGGGACCTATATCTAAATCCGAACCGATTTAAACAAAATTTAACTCAAGTCAAACGTAACAGGGTCTATTACGCACCAGTATCATAAAATCGGACTAAACTATATATGAGAGCAACATCTAAATCCGAACCTATTTAAAACTTAACAGAAAACATTCTAAGATGAATATCGGCTGCCAAATATGGAATCGGCGGCGAGTATATGGAAAAAACGTAGGCTCTTCGGTGCACCATTTATATAAAATCAGAGGGAAATATATATGGGAGCTATAAAACATATATCAGTCGGATACCCGTTGATTATTTTGATACATATCTGATAAACTTGAGGAGTTTGGTGCACCATTTATTTCAAATCGGAAGAAAATATTTATAAAAGCTATATCGAAATCTTAGCCGATTTCATCGAAACTTGTCACAGAATATCGGCCACAGTTTGAGTTCTTGGTGCATCATTTAGTTAAAATCGAGAGAAAATATGTATGGTAGCTCTATCCAAATTTGAACCGATTAAATAAAACTTTCCACGCGCTAGGTTATATAAAGTATATAACATTGGGTCTTTTGTGCACATTTTACTTAACACCTGACGAAACTATATATAGGAACTATATCTAAATCTGAACTACTTTCAACAAAACTTGCCACACGTTATCTCTTAATAATTTCTTTAAGTTGTGAACAATTTTATGCCAATCGGACCCACCTGGGGAAATCGGTGCAGCATTTATATCTAACTTATAGGTTCTTTACGAATGATATATAGGGACTTTGGTACACCATTTTACTTAAATCGGACTAAAATATCTATAGGAGCTATATCTAAATCAAAACCGATTTTCAGGAAACTTAACTCACATCATTCTAGACCCAATTCATTATGCTGTGCCAAATTTCGTGCAAATCGAAAAATATATAGGGACTCTGGTGCACCATTTACCTAAAATCGGACGAAAATGTATATGGGAGCTATATCTAAATCGGAACCGATTTTCACGAAACTTTACACACATCATTCTAGACTTTATTCAGTTCGATATGCCAATTTTCGTGCAAATCGAAAGATATTTAGGGATTTCGGTACACCATATGCCTTAAATCGGACGAAAATATATATGGGAGCTATATCTAAATCGGAACCGATTTTCACGAAACTTTACACACATCATTCTAGACTATGTTCAGTACGCTATACCGAATTTCGTGGAAATCGAAAAATATTTAGGGACTTTGGTGCACCATTTACCTTAAATCGGACGAAAATATATATGGGAGCTATATATAAATCTGAACCGATTTTTATGAAACTTAGCACACATCATTCTAGGCTTAATTCAGTACGCTATGCCAAATTCCGAGCAAATTGAAAGGTATTTAGGGACTTTGGTGCACTATTTACCTTAAATTGGACGAAAATATATATGGGAGCAATATCTAAATCTGAACCGATTTTTCCCAATTTCAATAGGGTTCGTCCTTGGGCCAAATAAGTGACGTATGCCAAATTTCATCCAATTCGAATAATAATGGGACCTGTACTTTGTTTACAATTTAACATGGACAGACAGACAGACGGACGGACAGACGGACATGCATAAATCGACTTAAAAAGTGATTCTATGCATATTCTCCTTTTGCCTGTTACAAACATATGCACAAAGACATAATACCCTGTACCACAGTGTGGTGAAGGGTATAAAAATCGGTCGAAACTACATATAGGAGCTATATCTAAATCTGAATCGGTTTCAACAAAACTTCACAGACATTAAACGGAACTTAATTTAGTACGCTGTGCAGACACTTGTTTGGACTTTAGTGGACCATTTAGATAAAATCGGACGAAAATATATATGGGAGATATAACAGAACCAAATTTCATCCAAATCGAATCATAAATGCGACATGTACTTTGTTCACAAGAATACATGGGCAGACGGAAGGACATGCATATAGCAACTCAAAAAGTGATTTAACGTATATTCTCAACAGGAGTCATTTTTCCTTTGGCCTGTTACATACATATGTTGGGCCACCATCTCATGAATTTTACATAAAAAATAATTTTGGTTTAGTGTTAGGATGTGATGATATGTTAGCTGGTGACCGCGAAATTAATGAAGAAAGCGCTTTATATAGTATGAATATATTTGTTTTTAATACACCCTCTCTCTACTTTGACCCCTTGTGCGTATTTGTTGTGGTTGTTGTTGTAGGATACCTTGTAGATTATTACGACCTGTAAGATTCGTCTGAAATACGAATAAATATAACTTATTGTGCCAAACACGTTATTCCTTTTTCCATACATCTTTTATTTGGATTTTCAGATAACGTGTTCAAAACATGTTATATTTCAACGAAGTTTTGAATGTCGTACTAGATTAAGCCTAGAAAGGCGTGTATATTTTCGTCCGATTTTAATAAATGGTGTACGAAGTTCAAAAATTTGCCAGAGTAAAGCGAAATTGTGCATAAAATATTGACTTGGAACTAGAATGAACCGACATTTTTTGCCTTCTATTGAATAATACCACAAATGCGGAGCCACATGACAAAAAAGCCGAATATTGCTTTACTGCAAGAAACGTTTTCAGGTCGCGTGATTTCTCGTCGTGGCGATTTCAATAGACCATCAAGACAAAACAATGCAGTCTATTATTATGCATGCACAAATTTATAACGATTTTGTGGTATTGACGTTATGTTTCCGTAGAAGAAGTAGCGCTGTTCTTACAACCATTATTTATGAATTTTTCGGTCATTATGCTTTATTTAATACAACGCCTTTTTTGTCCTTAACAATCCTTGTAATTTGACATTGTCATGTAAGTAGGATAAATTCACATATATATATCTTATACAAGATTTCGTATTTTGTATTATCATTCTTCTACGATCTTCATCATCTCCGTGGGAATAAATACACTTCTCAAATAAATTAAAAATCCCACGAAAATTTATACTCTGCTGATTAAGAAATTTCCATTTAATGATAATTGAACGTCCATTCATATTTCAATAACTTTCTTCCATATTCATAACTAGTGATATAATGAAAAGTAATTTTCTTAAGCAGCTTTCACTTTTTTACTACCTTTTCCCTTTTAATACTTCCACTGAGACTATTTTTTGATTATTAACAACAGGTTGTAAATTTATCTACGAGCTGGGAAAAGCGCGGAAGTAAAATTGTTTGTGTTCGTTTTTTTTCTTCATTGCTACGACATTTGTGGTAAATGCCGTTTTGTACTCATCAGATAAAGTGTCACGTATATGTCAAATTTTTATTGCCGTCAAGGGATTTGTTGTCGGCAACAGTAGTAACAATTATATGTATGACGATGTTGATGATGACGATGATGTCGCTCGTCCTTTTTTCTGTTTTTGTTTGTTGCTGTTGATATCTTTGATGATAATGATGTCGATGCTGATGGGTAGGATTTTACGCAACGCCATTCTATGTCATGTTGTGCTTTTATGAAAATATATCAATATAATTTATTATTTATATTGAAGTGTTCTTCGCAAAAAGCTATACAAAACAGTATTTATTTTTATGATAAAAAAGTGCACAACATAAAAGATGGGATACAAATATATGAAGACTTCTGACATATAAGCGAAATTTGATAGATGAAGTGAATATATGAATGACTGCTGTGTTCAAATGATGGAAATTCAAATTGACTGTACGGAGAGAAAGGGAAACCAACCATTACGGCTTTGAACTTCAATGTGTAACAAAAATATAAATTAAAGAGTAACATTATTATTGCCTGACTGACCTGTAATACAATGGGAGGTGAAAAATTCCTTATGGGAATGAAAGCTATTGGCGAGCCTAGTAGAATATGGCGCTCATGGTCTGGCGATTATATTTAGACCTCAGAATGATAAACCCCAAATATTATATAAAACCAGTAAGGAAGGTAGTAAAGTCGGACGGGGCCTTCACAACTTTGGGTATATTCAGCAGATGAATCCTAACAGACGTCGTATTTTTGAAGGACCATTAACATGAAATTGGATCCACAAATATACCATTCTGCAACCTATACTAAATTTTTCATTTGGTCAGATATGGAGTTGTTTATTACAATGAGACCAATTTATGTAAATCAAGTTTAAACAAATATCATTCGGATACCCGTTGATTATTTGGAGTCCAAATAACACGAAAATATATACAAAAGCTATATCGAAATCTAAACCAATTTCATTCAAACTTGTCACAGGTTAGGTTGTACTAAATTCAGTATGTCTTGTGTATATCGGCCATATTTTGAGCTCTTGGTGCATATATGGGAACTGTATCCAAATCTGAACCAATTTCAACAAAACTTGACACACATTAGACTACAATAACTTCAGTACGTTGTGCAAAATTTTGTGGCAAACGGCCTAACTTTGGGTCTTTGGTGCACCTCTTACTTAAAACAGGGTGAAACTATAATAGGACCTATATCTATATCTTAACAGATTTTAAAAAACTTGCCACACGTTATGTTATCGTAAATACGGTACATTGTGTAAAATTTTGTGCCAATCGGACCCACCTAGGGAGTTTGGTGCACCTTTTATATCTAACTTCTAGATTATACTAACTTTATTACGTTGTGGAAAATTTTGTATCAATTTTGTGTAAAAAAGGACAAAAATATATATGTAGAAGCTATATCTAAATCTGAACCGATTTCAAGACTTTCCATAGATTAATTTAGATAAACTTTAGTTTATTGTACAAATTGTGTCGTAACCGGCACATTGGGCTTTAGTGCACAAGTTACCTAAAATCGGTAGAAAATATATAATGGAAAATATATATTGGATTTGCACGAAACTAAACACATATCAATCTAGACTTATTTCAGTACGGTATGGGAAATTTCGTGCATATCGGGAGATATATAGTATCTTTGGTGCACCATTTCCATTAAATCGAACGAAGATATATATGGGAGCTATATCTAAATCTGAACCAATTTTCACGAAACTTAACACACACACAATTTTAGACTTAATTTAGAACGCTATACCAAATTTCGTGCAAATCGAATCATATAAAGAGACTTTATTACACCATTTACCTAAAATCGGACGAAAATATATATGAGAGCTATATCTAAATCTGAACCGTTTTTTGCGAAACCTATCACACATCATTCTAGACTTAATTTATTGCGCTATGCTAAATTTAGTGCAAACCGAATCCTGTAAAGGGACTTTAGGACACCATTTACATTAAATCGGAAGAAAATGTATATGGGAGCTATATCAAAATCTGGATTTTCTCATTTTCAATAGGGTTCGTCCTTGGGCCTAATAAGTGAGCTGTACCAAATTTCATCCAAATCGGATTATAAATTCGATCTGTACTATGCTTAAAATTTAACATGGACAGACAGACGGACATGCATAAATCGACTTAGAAAGTGATTCTATGCATATTCTCAAAAGGAGTCATGTTTTCATCTCGTGATCTTTTGCCTGTTACAAACAGATGCACAAAGACATAATACTTTGCACCACAGTGTGTTTTTTTCCACTGGGTATAATATTATTCTTGCCATTGTAGTGTCTAAAGGTTGGCATTTCTGGTTTTCAGATTTTTTAAACAATTTGTACAGCCTCTTTGTATGCCCTAAATCATGAATTTTTGGACCTAAAATTTTATAGCCTCTTGGTACGCCCTAAGGCGTTGATTTTTTAAACAATTTTCATAGACTCTTGGTACACCCAAAGGCGTGGATTTAAAAAAAAATACGTAAACTCTTGGTAGGTCCAAAGCCGAGGTAAAAAAACTCCATAGGATTTCGTTTTTTAAACAATTTGTTTAGCATCTTGGAAGGCCTAATGTCGTGGACTTTTCAGTATTTTTATAACCTCGTGGTATGAACTAAGGCGTGAATTTTTTAAACAAATTTTTAGCCTCTTGGTTGGCCCTAAGGCGTGGACTTTTGAAACAATTTGCCTGGCCTCTAGGTAGGCCCTAAGGCGTGGATTTTTTAAAACAATTTTCATAGCCACTTGCATGGTCTCTTGGTAGGCCCTAAGGTGTGGATTTTTTAAAACAATTTTCATTGCCACTTACATGGTCTCTTTGTAGGCCCTAAGACGTGGATTTTTTAAAACAATTTTCATAGTTACTTGCATGGTCTCTTGGTAGACCCTTAGGCGTGGATTTTTTAAAACAATGTGCATAGCCACTTGCATGGTCTCTTGGTAGGCCCTAAGGCGTGGATTTTTTAAAACAATTTTCATTGCCACTTGCATGGTCTCTTGGTAGGCCCTAAGGCGTGGATTTTTTAAAACAATTTTCATAGCCACTTGCATGGTCTCTTGGTAGGCCCTATGGCGTAGATTTTTTAAAACAATTTTCATAGCCATTTGCATGGTCTCTTGTTAGGCCCTAAGGCGTGGATTTTTTAAAACAATTTTCATTGCCACTTGAATGGTCTCTGGGTAGGGCCTAAGGCGTGGATTTTTTAAACAATTTTCATAGCCACTTGCATGGTCTCTTGGTAGGCCCTAAAGCGTGGATTTTTTAAAACAATTTTCATAGCCACTTGCATGGTCTCTTGGTAGGCCCTAAGGCGTGGATTTTTAAAACAATTTTCATAGCCTCTTGCATGGTCTCTTGGTAGGCCCTAAGGCGTGGATTTTTAAAACAATTTTCATAGCCTTTTGGTAGGTACCCCCAAAATTTTTTGGTATTTTGGGGGTTTTGATCGCATTTTTTAACCGAATTCGCTGAAATTTGGTACTTTGAGTTCTTATTGGGTAGTAAATCTCCCTACAAAAAAGTATAAACATAGGTTCATTTTTTCGGATAGTCCCCATATAAGGGTATCCCAAATTTTCGGTATTTTGAGGTTCTTGAGCTCGTTTTATAACTGAATTCTCTGAAATTTTGTACATTGGGTTCTTATTGAGTACCACATTACTCCACTAAAAATAGGTCCTGTTTTTCTGGTAGTCCCCATATAACGGCACTCCCAAAATTTTTGGTATTTTGGGGGTGCTGATCGTATTTTTCGACCGAATTGACTGTATTAGTACGTCGAGTTCTTATTAGGTAGCAAATCTCTCCACTATAAATTATAAATATAGGTCCATTTTTTCGGGTAGCCCCCATAGAAGGGTACCCCCCAATTTTCGGTAATTTGGGGTTCTTGAGCGCGTTTTTCAACCAAATTCTTTGTTATTTGGTTTATTGTAGTCGTAACAAACCTCCCTCCCCAAAATTATCAATATTTGCCCCACAACACAGGTCACTTAATAGGCCCAAGGACGAACCCTATTGAAATTGGACAAAATCGGTTCAGATTTAGATATAGCTCCCAAATATATTTTCGTCCGATTTTAACTTATTGATGCACCAAACTCCGAATAGTGATCCGATTGAGACAAAATTTTGCACAGAGTATTGAATTAGGCCTAGATAGTTATATGCCAAGTTTTGTTGAAATCGGTTCAGATTTAGATATAGCTCGGATTTATAGTTTCGTCCGATTTAATGTAAATAGTGCACCAAACTCCCAATAGTGGTCCGACTAAAGCAAAATTTTGCACAGAGTACTGAATTAGGTCCCGACTGATGTATATGAAAATTTGTCGGAATAGCTTAAGATTTAGATATATCTGCTGTATATAGTTTCGTCCCATTTTATGTAAATGAAGCTCCATACTGCCAATATTTATCCGATTGAGAAAAAATTTTGCACAGAGTACTGAATTAGGTCCCGACTGATGCATTCGAAATTTCTATATCTACAGGATATTGGAGATATTAACATATCTTGCATGTACCCATAGTGGTGAAGGGTATCATATTGTCGGCCCGACTTTTGAACTTTCCTTACAGTTTTTTTTTTTTTTTTTTTTTTATGTAACATTTTCTGAACGAATGGCTTCGCGTTCGCACAAAAAATACCCTCAAAATTAACAAATATCTCACATCTCTACGAAAAGTTATATTTGTTTCATAAGGCACCTTCTGATTTCATTTTTTATTGTCCTTCATTCCATGGGGATACACAAAAAAAACAATTATTTTCACATTCAACACTTTAACACAAAAACTCGTATCTGTGAGACTCATTATCGTCATAATAGTCATATCTTCAAATCATGTAAATTTTGAAACAATGAGAGGTTTTTGTTATTTGTTGTTCGTTATACATAGACCACCATCAAGCTTATCTCACAGTCTGAGGGTGTGTCGAATAAGGGGTTTTATGTTTTCTAATGAAAATTCCTATTTTTTTCCGAAAGATTTCTTTCATTTCTCATTTCGCCTTGAACAAAGCATCATGAATAATAACACCAGTCAGAAACAAATGACACAAAAGCAATACCAACACTAACACATTTTGTAGAAAGCATTAAAGTGGAAGATTTTCATCTGTGTTGTCGTTGTATATGAATGTATTTGTAGACGCAATAATAGAGCAACTTTTTTTCGGTAAAATCTACTCTAATGACTTTGCCATCCGCAAGAGCTGCATGTCGGTTAATTGTTTTATTCGCGTATTTTCTGGCACTGAGCCATAAAACCCTTTGGCAATTTTGTCCTGTACATCCGATCAGCCAAGTAAACGGAAAAAATAAATTTTGTAGAAAAAAAGAGGAAACAAAATGCTAATGCCACCAACTGAACATTCACATTGCTAAACATTGAAATGGAGTCCAAAATTTATTTCTCTTGTGGTGAATGTCGTGCTCAAATTCATGAGAATTCATGAGAATTCTGCTTAATTACTGTTTTTTGGTAAATTAAAATATTTGATTATAAAAATATTTGACAATTCAAGAGGTAATTTAATATAGTGTAGCCCTACGTGTGTCAAGTTTTGTTGGAATCGGTTCAGATTTACATATAGCTTCCATATATAGTTTAGTCCGATTTTTAGTAAATGTTGCCCCAGGAACCAAAATATGGTCGATAGGTACAAAAAGTACTGACCTTACCTGTGACAAATTTCGTTGAAATCAAATTTGAATGTGGCTGTCATATATATTTTCGTCCGATTTTATGTAAATGGTGCACCAAACTCCACATGTTCCTCAGATTGCATTGACATATTGCGCAATGTACAAAATGGAGCATAGAGTGATGTAATTGCGTCATGTAGTTGTACACACATAGCCGATATATATTTATGAAATGATCTAAGTCTTTTCACATTTAAATAAAGATCATATAGTTTAATTCATCCAATTTCATGTTAATGGTCCTTCAAAACTGCGTTAGGATCTATTTAATATACCCATAATGCTGAAGGGTAACATATAGTCGGCTCCGTCCGACTTTACCATTTTCTTTATTATTTTCTTCTGGTTTACCTTTGAAACCATAGTGATTGGCGAGTTTGAAATGAAATTACAAAATTATAGAACGATTAAGGGGACCGCCCCACTCTCGATTTCAAATTTTTATGATTTTCAAGCGGCTGGCCAATGGATGCCCAATACTACTAAGACTTGTAACTTTGTATATAAGCACTTGAAGACTTAAAGGATAAGAAAACAATTAATAAAGTGTTAGTCGGTGTTGTCGACAGATATTTACCCTCACCCTATGGTTTGCGGAGGACGTCTTCGGGATTATACACAGGTTTTATTATTCGTTTAATATAACATACATGTTTAATAATAGATGTTTCGGATTTTAAGTTGATCAAATATATAATATTTTGTAGGATGTATCAGAGGACAGGGCGGGCAAGTCCGACCTTATGCAAAATTTGGTTTTAAATCGGCCATTCCCTTCGCCTAATTTTGCAGTTATAAATATTGAAAATGTTGAATGGATGTTATCTTCGGACTTGACCTAGAATTGGTAAAGATAACAGGTTGTGCAAAGCTTGGTTCAAATCGGACATTACATTCGCTTGATAAGGGATTTATAAATATCGAAATGGGGGAGGAGTGAAACAATGGGTCCCATCTTCCAACTTGACCTAGGCTTGGTAAAGATAATAGGTTGTACAAAGTTTCGTTCAATTTTGATAGTCCGTTTACATGTTATTATGGAGGTACCAGAAGGAGTGGGCCAATGGGTCGTCACGTCTTTAAACTTGATATAGGTTTGGTAAAGGTAATAGTTTGTGCAATGTTTGGTTCAAATCGGGCATTCCACTAGCCCAATATTGGATTTATAAATATTGGCCCTCTGTGGGGGAGGTATCTGTAGGAGTGGACCAATGGGTCCCATCTTCATACTGGATAGGTTGTACAAAATTTCATCAAAATTGGATAGTCCGTTTGCATGTTTTTATAAAATTAATTTTTAACACAATTTTGAACATTTTTCGGGGGAAGTGCCGGGAGGAGTGGGCCGATATTCCCCATCTTCGAACTTAAACTAAGTTTGGAAGAAATATTAAGATGTGAAAAGTTTGGAGGAAATCGATTATTCCCTTCGAGAGCTAGATGAGACACTTTTTCACCGTATTTCATTAGCCATAAGGCTGAGGGTTAATAATTGACATCATTTTTGCAGTTATTTGTTTTAATTATATTAATTTTGTTTTTCCGTTTGTAACTCAGCGAAATAATCATTTCCGACCCTATAAAGTATATATATTCTTGATCAGCGTAAAATTCTAAGACGATCTAAGCTTGTCCGTCCAATTTCTCCACAAAAAATTATACATATAGGTTCATCTTTTCTGGTAGCCCCCATATAACGTTATCCTCTAATTTTCAGTATTTTGGGGGTTTTGATCGTAGTTTTCAACCGAATTGTCTGTAATTTAGTACTTTGAGTTCTTATTGGGTAGCAAATCTCTCCACTAAAAATTATATATATAGGTCCATTTTTTCTGGTAAGGGTACCCCCAAATGTCGGTATTTTGTGGTTCTTGAGCGCGTTTTTCAACCGAATTCGCTGAAATTTGGTACATTTGGTTCTTATTGGGTGTCAAATATCTCCACAAAAAATTATAAATATAGGTCCAATTTTTGTGGTAGTCCCCATATATTTTTTTTCGCTATTTTGAGGTTGTTGAGCACGTTTTCAACCGAATTCGATGAAATTTGGTATTTTGTAGTCGTATATAGTAACAAATTTCCCTACAAAAAATTATTAATATGCATCCCCTTTTTGGGTAGTCCCTATGTAACCCCCTTTTTATACCCTCCACCATAGTATGGAGGGTATATTAATTTTGTTTTTCCGTTTGTAACTCATCGAAATAATAATTTCCGACCCTATAAAGTATATAAGTTCTTGATCAGCGTAAAATTCTAAAACGATCTAAACATGTCCGTCTGTCCGTCTGTTGTAATCACTCTAGCGTCTAAACGAATTGAGCTAGATCGCCAAAATTTTGCACAGAGTCGTCTTTTGTCTTTTGTATTTTGTAGTCGTATTTGGTAACAAATTTCCTCACCAAAAAAAATTATTAATATGTATTCCCTTTTTGGGTAGTCCATATATAACCCCCTTTTCTATATTAAAATTGTTATGCAATTTGTTCCGCGTTTTGGGTTTGGTTCTAAGACTCTGTTGTAATCATATCACCTTCGAAGGATATCACGATAAAAAACTAGAACGTAAGGTTCGATAATGAATTATATATGAACTATAACCCGTATTTAGACCTAGTCCCTGTGTGGGAGGTACCAGAAAGAGTGACCCGATATTCCCCATCTTCGAACATGAACTAAGATTGGAAGAAATAATAAGATGGTCAAAGTTTGGATGAAATCAAAATTTTCTGAAACAAATTTGGTCCAAAGAAACATGGAGTCTAGAACCATTTTGACCGTGTCAAAGTGTATACACCCTCATTATCCATAAAGCAGAGGGTATAATTGTCCATTCAAAAATTCTGAAATTTGTTTTATAGTTTACATTGTTGTTTACATAACCGGCTTGTGGAAATGTCGATATAGGTCCACTTTTTCGTATTTTCCCTATATTTTCATTTCAAGTACTTGTCAATATATCTATGGTGGAGGGTATCCAAAGTTCGTCCCGGTCGAACTTAACGCTTTTTCACTTGTTATTATTTTTTTTACCCTTCACCACACTATGGTGTAGGGTATAACGTCTTTGTGCATATGTTTGTAACTGGTAAAAGGAAACGATATGACAAATGGTTCCTTTTAAGGTTCCTTTTCTAAGTGGATTTATACATGTCCGTCCGTCCATCTGTCCATTTTAAGTTGTTAACAAAGTACAGGTAGCATTTATGATTCGAATGCCTCATCTGCTTGCGCAAGTACCCATGCTTGTTCAAAGGTGGCTGTTACCGCTCGCAATGTTCGACCCATTATATCGATGTCATCGGCGTAGGCGAGTAACTGATATTGTTTGGTGTACAGACTGTCATTTATGTTCACCTTTGCGTCTCGTATGACCTTTTCCAGTAGGATGTTAAAAAGATCACACGACAAACTGTCACCTTGTCTGAATCCTCGTTCGGTATTGAAGGGCTCCGATAGGTCCTTTCCTACTTTAACGGCTGACCTTGTGCCACTTAAAGTTATCCTGCATAGCCGAATTAATTTTGCAGGAATGCCGAACGAATGCGGCTTTATAGTCGACAAATAGGTGGTATGTGTCGATGTGTTTTTCGTGGGTCTTTTCCAGGATTTGGCGCAGAGTGAAAATCTGGTCAATGGTGGATTTGCCAGGTCTGAAGCCGCATTGGTATGGTCCGATGATGTCATTGACCATTGGCTTCAATCGTTCACACAGCACACTGGATAGCACTTTATATGCAATGGGAAGGAGACTTATTCCTCTATAGTTGGCACATATTGTCTTGTCTCCTTTTTTGTGCACGGGACACAGGATGCTGAGGTTCCAATAATTGGGCATGCATTCATCTAGCCAAATTGTGTTAATCAGCTGGTGCATGCTCCTGACCAGCATCTGGCCACCAGTCTTGAATAGTTCGGCTGGTAACCCATCGGCTCCTGCTGCTTTGTTGTTCTTGAACCGATTAATTGCTTTTATGACCTCATCTTGGCTAGGTGGTATACACTCTATACCATCATCTCTTATTGGTTCTGGGGTATCTTCTTCATCGCCACTGTTTGATACTAGTAGTTTTTCGAAATGTTCCTTCCAGATCCTCAAAACGCGGTCTGTATCTGTCAGGTTTCCTTCTTCATCTCTACAGGAGGATGTGCCTGCACGAAAGCCTTCGTTTTGGTGTTTTACTCGTTGGTAAAATTTCCGGACTTCATTCTGACTCCTGTACATCTCGATTTGCTCACGCTCACGTTTTTCTTGTTCTTTCTTCTTTTCTTCTTTGAAAATCATCTTAGATCCTAAATCTTCATATCGATTCTTGTGTTAATAAAGCCAAATCTTTATTAGGATTTATTAAACGCTGGTCTAAAGAGTTTGATGACCCTTATGTTACTAAAAGATTATTTGTTAGTATTGTCCGCCCATTCCTAGAATATGGTTGCATTCTTTGGAGTCCGTTTTATAAATGCCACTGTGATAAAATTGAGTCAGTTCAAGTTCAGTTTTTAATATTTGCCTTGCGTGGCCTAAATTGGAACCCATCGGAATTACTTCCACCTTATAAAATTCGATTATTGTTAATTAATCTTCCAACACTAGAAAAAAAGACGTTTCATGTTAAGAGCTTTATTTATTATTAAATTAACACGAGGTCTGATTGATTCACCTTTTCTTACGGGAGAAATAATTTTTAATGTTCCCTCTCGAAGAACACGTAATTTTGAACCGTTGAAATTGTCCATCGCGAGAACTAATTTTGAACTAAACAACCCAATGAGATCCTTATGTGTAATATATAATAGCATAAGTAATGTTATATGCCTAAGTAGTCCATTACATGCTATCAAGAATTCTATACTGGGCTTGGAAACAGTAGACCCTGAAATTTGAGCAGTAGTTGCCAAATTTTATATTGTAGCTTTTGTTTACTGTTGTCTGTTTAATGTATGTTAATGTAATGTCTGTTTAATGTATCTAATTCTAATTTATATTTGTTGTATTATTACTAATTGCCGGCTGATGATCTATCTGTAGCCGGTGTTGTTAAACCACTACTAACCCGCCTTAGTCCGGTCTTTGGTGTGTACGTGCTCCCTGCGTATAGGGAGGTAGCCCCCTCGGTCGGCAGGGGCGGGTGTGAGAGGCGTGGGAACGAACGTTAAAAAAAGAAAAAAACACCTTTCTCCTCTCTCCTTTTCTCCCGATAATTCTCCATCACGTTACGTGTTGCTACTGTCTGCAGGGTTGCCCTATACGCTGCGTTCACATCAGTAGCATTACGACACTCCTGATCGTACCATGGGTTTCTTGGTGGTGGTTTTTGGTACCCAATTGTTCTTTTTGCTGCAGTTTGTAGGGAGTGGGCTTCTATACTATTATCGGGACAAGAAGTGCTTTCTTCAAGCAGATGGGTAAGTTGAGCGGAGTAGGCCTCGGCTACCTGTTGTGTTTGCAGCTTTTCGACGTCGAGTTTCCGTGTTGTATTAGATCGCACCTTTGCTGCAACATTAAGACGGGTGCGTACCTTGGCTGCCACAAGGTAATGGTCCGAATCGATATTCGCTCCTCGGATCGATCGGACGTCTAAAATTAGGCATATCGTACTGAATTATGCCTAGAACGATGTGTGTTAAATTTCATACAAATCGGTTCAGATTTAGATATAGCTCCCATATATATTTTCATCGGATTTTATGTAAATAGTGCACCAAAGATCCATTATATCCTTGGATTTGCACGAAATTTGACATAGCGTACCGAATTATGTCTAAAACAATCCTTGGATTTGCACTAAATTTGACATAGCGTACTGAATTATATAGCTGAATTGCGTCTATAATGTTGTGTGTTACGTTTCGGGACAATCGGTTCAGATTTCGATATAGCACCACATATATACATATATATTCGTCCGATTTTACATAAATGGTGCACCCAACTCCTAATGTTTGTCCAATTAACACGATATTTCGCAAATTGAGACTAGAATGACGTTATTGAGTTTTGTTGAAAATGGTGCAGATGCCGCCATATCCTCCATATGTATTTCGAACGGGCGTTTGTCCCATGGTACCCAGACGACTCTAAATCTGCCCGATTGTAATTAAATTTAGTATAGGTTGCAGAAAGGCATGAGTATGTTCCATCGAGTGCACATTGATATGCAATTGTAAGGATACATACATTTGTACAATGTACCCAAAGTGGTGAAGGGTATCATATAGTCGGCTTCGTTGGAATTTACTACTTTCCTTACTGGTTATACCCTTCACCACACTGTGGTACAGGTATTATGTATTTATGTATATGTTTGTAACAGGCAGAAGGAAACGAGACAGACACATGGTTCCTTTTGATAATATGCATAGAATCACTTTTTAAATCGATTTATGCATGTCCGTCCGTCTGTCTGTCCATGTTAAATTGTAAACAACGTACAGGTCGCATTTATTATCCGATTTGGATGAAATTTGGCACAGCTCACTTATTTGGCCCAAGGATCATACTGAATTAGTTCCAGAATAATGTGTGCCAATTTTCGAGAAAATAGGTTCAGATTTAGATACAGCTACCATAAATAGTTTCGTCCGATTTACGGTAAATGGTGCATCATTAGTCTAGGATGATGTTTGTTAAGTTTCATGAAAATCGGTCCAGATTTAGATATAGCTCCCGTATATATTTTCGTCCGATTTAATGTAAATGGTCCACCAAATACCCTACATATCCTTCGATTTGTACGAAATTTTTGTAAATGGTGCACAAAAGTCCCTATATATCTTTAGATTTATACGAAATTTTGTATAGCGTAATTAATTAGGTTTAGAATTATGTGTGTTAAGTTTCGTGAAAATCTGTTCAGATTTGGATAGGGCTCCTATATATATTTTCTCCCGATTTTAAGTACATAATGCACATTGCATTATATAATTTTGTCCCATTGTAAGAAACAACCCTATATCTGATCAAATGAAAAATTTAGTGTAGGTTGCAGAATGACATGTTTATGGATCCATTTTCATGTTCAATGGTCCTTCAAAAATTCTTTAAATTAATTTACTGTTAGAATTCATCTGTTGAATATACCCAAAGTGGCGAAAGGTATCATATAGTCGGCCCCGTCCGACTTTACTACTTTCCTTACTGGTTTTTTTATTTAACTTTTGTAAAAATTCACTACGCGTTAAAAGTTTCAAAAGCGCATCTGCCGTCGCTTGACCATAAATGGGCAAGAGTTGTTGAGATTTTCACTTGAAATTTTAAAGCAACATTATTGAGTTAGTGTTGATTCAAACACCTAAAAATAGGTGTTAGAATTTCCAGCAGCTTTATGACACCAAAATTCAGTTATGTGATAATGTATAGATAAAATAGATTATATGTACAGTTTTGACATCTATCACACAAACACACACATATTAAATCAATCATACAAGCCACAACCATTTCACCACAAATAATAATGTCAAACAAAAGGATTTTGATTGTCTAACCACAAAACTAATTTTCAGAATTGATTTATTTATCGATGACGTTCATGTTTATCAACTACGAACATATATTGTGGTTTTTATACCCCAACCTGGTATAAGAATGTGCTATTACTATTTGATTTTAAGAAGCAATGAAGGGGTTTTTTGACGTTTTTATTGAAATTTTATATACAAACAAGTATAGGCATTGTTGAGATGCAATTTGATATAATATTTTAAAGACTAAACCAGTGAGCGGAGCAGTATAGTCGAACGGGGCCGACCATACGATACCCTACACAACTACCACGGAACTGCGGTAGTTTATATATAGTTCTGCGGATTTTTATTCCGAGCCTGGGCAATATTTCGTGATATTGGCATCCTCTTGCCCGATTAGAGGTAAACAGCACCTCTTCCTCACACTGACATATTTTCCGAATATTACGAGTATTCAGTACAGTTATTGTCCAGATTCCCTTCACCGTGAGTTGTGTTGTGATGTTCGGCTTTCATTTGTGGTCTATATATCGACTCGAAAATAACACAAAAAATTAAGTTTTCGGTCCACTTCATTCCAAAAATATTATCTGATCATCAGCGAAAATTATAGACCTTGTCCTTGGCCATAACTGGAACCTTATGGAACATTTCAAAGTGATCAGGCTATAGTTCCGCGTTCTAGAGTGATAATGGGTTACTAAATAATATACGGATACGGAGATACCAGTAAATATTTAGGTGTAACTCCCACATCCGAGCACATACAACAATATAATTGGTATTAATTTAAAGGTCAACCACTCCTCTTTGATATAATATCAACTTCTCGGATCGATGTCAATCAGGG
>NW_026880996.1:0-33773 GCF_032173495.1 Musca vetustissima | reverse complement strand
AGTATCTGATTGAGAATATTTATAATTTAGTTTTACCTTAATGTACTCATTGAGGCACTTTATTATTGCTTCACACGTTTCCATCACTATTTTTCCTATAGCCTGTGGAGAAATGGCTGAACTAAATTTTAGGGTTTCAAAAGTACAACCCGTGGCCAAAAAACGCAATGTTACTGACAAACGATGAGATGCAGGTATTGATTTTCGTAAATGAGTGTCCTGTTTCTCAATTAATGGTCTAATTAAAGATAACAACTCATCGAAACAGGACATATTCATCCGCATAAAATTCCTAAAGTCATTCGGAGAGGTTTCCCGCAATTCCTCAACAAGATTTTGGACTGTATATTGTTCACGCTTTTGTAGCCACTCCTTTGCCCAAATTCGCTTCTTTTTTTTATTTATTTCTCGATTTGTCTTCCTTTTTTTAATTATCATTGCCACTGCAAAGGCAATAATTTTATTATTTTTTACTTCCATACTTTTGAACAAAATTTCGATTTGAATGGTGACTGATATGTGTGTAGGAAGGCTTTCAGTCTAGTTGAATTTTAGGTAGTGTTCTTACAGCCTGTTTTTGTAAAATTCTAAACGAACGAATTCGAGTGACTTACAACCAAACTCCTTGGTTTTGAAAAATATGTCATTTATTTTTGTTTTGAATAAAAAAATATTTGTTTACATAAACAAAGGTTCGGTCGTAAGTGACTCGAATTCGGTCGTAAAATTCAACTAGGGCGTTCGACGTTATTCACCACAAAAGTAAAACACATGTATTTATATGAATGTTACCGAAATACGTCGACGTACGAATTTTCATAGTTGAACAAATTCAACTATGACCAACGCGTATTTAATAAAGTGTAAGTGACAAGCATATGGTTTCAAACTTTTTTCTTTATTGTTTGTAAAGTAAATTGTCAAAAACATGTTCAATATTACATTTCGATTTCAAAAATGGTATTTTTTAATAATAAAAATTAAAGAAAACTACATTTATAGAGGCGAAGGGAAAGGAAACCTATGCTTAAATCAGTTATAACACCGTTCGCCGATTGGTCCACATATTTTATGTTATGCGTGGAAATCTGTCCATTAATCCCAGCTACTTATGAAAGGAGATTATGTTAGCCAATATTGTAATTGGCCCCTTGGTGCTTGTCACAATCCTCGGCGTAGGTTAAATACGCCTATAGAAAGATTTTATACGGTTAACACAATTTCCATGATTTAGTCTTTGGCCGGCGATTGAAATTGAAGGACATAAAATTTTCATTAAGAAGGCAAGATTGAAGCCATACACCTTATTAAATACACCTTGACTATGACAGAACGTAGTTTTGTTTTTTTCTTTTGTTGAAAATAGAAACAAAACAAAAATAAATATGAAAATATCAGTAAAAACGTGTTTGAATACATTGTATAATTTTTTAATTTTGTTTCACTATTTTGTTTAGTTTGCTAAGAGATATCGATTCGACGTATTTGGGTAATACGGCCGTACAAAACATTTTGCCATAGTGGGTATATTGGATATTTTTGTACGCCTCGTTGAATTTTAGGTAACGTTGTAATGTAAAAACTCATCAAAATTTGACACTGGGGTACGAAGTTGCAATATTTGATCTGTTCCCGTACTGCAAGAATTTACTACTCTTTACTACGATAACGAATTTTCCTTTATGGTATCGAAGAAAATAGTAAAATCTAGTAGATTCTTGTACTACAAGAATAATTACAAGTTTGAGTTAATAAATTATACCATTATTCCTCACTTATAATACAGTCGAGTACGGTTATAGCGAACTCGAAGGGACCAAACAAATTAGTTCGCGTTGGAGTTAAAAATAACTTTTGTGAGGATTGTCATCGTCACATGGCAACTTCTTTCTAAGTTATAGAATTATATTTATAATTGCTTTGTATCTATGTTAACATATTCGTAATTGTATTCGTTATTTTTTACATTACTGTTAATTGTAACCAATGTCTGTTTGCGTAGTTACACTTGCATATCATTGCATACCATAGATAATGGTCTTTGACCAGGTTGGAGGGAATTGCTAGTGCCAGCTACGGAAGACGCATTAGATGATTGAACTGATGATTCCCGATTTCCGTAAGTAGGTTTTGAAGTCTTTTCCAGACTAGCACTACTTATACTCACAGATTTTGGATTAATCACTTCATTTACATCCTTAACGATTTCCGAGGCCGAATGTGACGCAACACTAGCATATGTCTGGACATAATCAGTTTCCGTTGTATCTGTGATATTGACGGATGGTGATTGTGGCACTGTATTCCCAACAGAAACTGTGGGTTTGCGACTAGGCACGACTTTATTGGGAGCCTTTTTCGCAGACCTTTTACGTTTCTGCCCAGACACAGACGGTGATGATACAAATTCATCAAGCTCTTGGTACTTGTCGAACAAATTTGAAAAATTCTCAAATCGTTTTGATAACGATGTAAATTCCTTTTTCATCGAATTAAGCTCCGACTGCAAGTCTTTTACAAAGTTATAAAAGTCGGCTGAAAGTTTTCGACAATGGACACAGCACCAACGGACACCAACATTATCCCTAATTGTGTCCACTACTTTTGCATTAATTCGAGCACATTTAACGTGCCATTGATTAAGGCAAAACCAGCAAGTGACACACAACTCATCATCTACGGAAATATTACATAATTCGTAAGGACAAACCATTTTTAAAAATTATTATTATTTTTTTAACTAATTTATGAATTTACTGGAATTTCTATCCCTTGAATTTCTTATAAAACACAAAATTTGGCAACTCTGTTTTGAGATGTCAAAATAACAAAACAAAATAAAAATAAAAGAAATGTTACAACAACAATATAAGCTAATGTAACAAAGGAACAATTGGGAATGGAAACAAAATGCCAATTAGAATTAAAAAGATTAATTAATATTAGGAAAAATACGTTATATTTCACACTTCCAATTATATCAAAATGCACAAAAATTATTTCACAACACTTTTAAACACTGTTACCACAAAAACACAGATTATATTGTTAGAAATTAAATATTTTTTAAACGAGCACAGAGCACCACAAAATTAGCGAACATTCACGACAGGGTTGCCAAATGAATAATCTTATTCAACGCGTGTTTAATTTCAAATATAATACACAACAGACCGTGAACTATGTTTGCTATAAGAAAAGTTCGTTATAACCGGTACTCGACTGTAATATCGACAAAAATAAATAATATTTAAAATTTTTATGATAGAATCTTAGATCTATGTATTTGAGGTTGCAATATTATTACAAGTTTGTGTTAATAAATTATACCATTATTCCTCACTTATAATACAGTCTAGTTCGTTATATCCAACATAAGGCAAACACAGGCAAGTTTTGTGTCTTAACATGATTTTCCTTTTCTTTAACGAATCTCATATTACAGCTGACATTTTTTGTAAAGGTTTCCAGCGTTTATGATAGAATCTTATATCTCTGTAGTGTTTGTAAATTTTACACAATTTTTATAAAATTTACTATTCTTAACTATAAAAAACAAATTTTCGAAAGCTCAATACCCTTATTTCGTCTGTAAATTGAACAACTGCATGTCTATTTGGAATAAATTTATTTCAGAATGTTTTCTGTTAGAATTATAAATTCTGACAGATATCTATGGAATTCGCGTGAGTTACCAAAAAAAAAAAAAAAAAAACGTGTGGATCGTCTATAGATTACGCTAATTCTGTGGCTAGATTAAGTTAGGGATTATTTGTTTTTAATTTATGAAATTTCTGGAATTTCTTTCTTATGATGTACAGATTCCCACAAGGACGTAGGATCTGTTGTGAAGTCTAAATTCAGACGAATTTAGAGCCTTAGGATTAGAGTTGCCGGCAAAAGCAACAACTACAACACATACGAAATATACAAACACCACAAGTATACGTGTAATACTCACGTGATGTTTAGCACAAATAAAAAGATGAATAACTTTAATTATAATAAATATTGTACTGTCAGGCGACAGGTTTATTATGGGTTTAATTTGGGTAAATATAAAGTTGACGATCAAGGCGATCCTTTAGGTTTTACTTCTTGTAGTAAGAGTGATTGGAGATGGGAGTTTCTCGATTTTGGTTCCCTTTTGAGATGGGAGGACACCGATGACTTACAAGTCCATATCGATGAGGTCTTCATCGGTGTCCACTGGTGAGGTACCCACGTACTGCTTGATGGCCGTGCGGCCGTCAACATCCTCCGCCCCTTGCACTGGTGCAACCTTCTGGCGATCCCAGGACCTTTATATGCTCCGAAATTTCTTGTAGGATCTTCTTTGTTGTCTCTTTGACTGTTAGCGAAAACTTAGAGGACCGCTTCGGGATTTTCCTTGCTTGAGGATAACGCGCTGCTGCCCGAGCTTGGGTGCTTTTAACTGTCTGACGTTGGTGTGTGTTGACCCGAAATTCGTTTATGCAGTATTTGTGTATCCGCACAGCATACTTCCTGCACTTCTGCTCCGTTCTGCAGGTTATAATCTTATGCAAAATTTTTGCAACTCTGTTTTGAGAGGTGAAATAATAAGAAAATAAGAAAACAAAATAAAAAATGTTACAACAACTATATTAGCTAATGTAACAAAGGAACAAATTGGGATTGGAAACAAAATGCCAATTAGAATTAAAAAGATAAATAAATATGTTAAATTTCACAATTCCAATTAGATCAAAATACACAAAAATTATTTCACAACACTTTTAAACACTGTTACCACACAAACACAGATTATATTGTTAGAAATTAAATATTTTTTAAACGAGCACAGAGCACTACAAAATTAGTGAACATTCACGACAGAGTTGCCAAGACTATCCATTCTGCCACTCATGTCCAATTGTTTCTAGCTCTTCCTCATTCTCACATAGACGGCAGTAATCCACTCCGTTGATGTCCCTTTTTGAAGTGAGAGATTTAATCCTGCAGTGACCTGTTATTATCCCCACAACGCCTTTAATCTCTCTCTTTTTATGGGACAATAGCGAACAAGTTCTACGGCGAGAGAATTCTGGCCAGCTTTTTTTGAGATCCTGCAACCAGGTTCAGTTGACCATGAGTTATAGGTTTCTAGTTCCCTGCAGTAAATGCCTGCACCAGTACCTTCCTCCATCTTCGACCCGTCTGTAAAATCGACAGACCGGCCACCAGTCCAGGATTCCCTCCTAGGAAACTCTACTCTGATGTCATTAAAGTCTCTATGAGAGGGAGTATAGTCACTGATGTGAGTACTCCTCTCCAAGAAGTCACAACCTGACGTCGTGTGAAGGATGCTAGTTCTAAGTGTGTTCCTCAAGATTCCTTTTCCACATTTATTTTGTGGTCAAGGATTGTTAGGTATTTTGCTTCTAAACAGAGAACTAAAGTAACACCACCCAAAGATTGCAAGCAGAAATTTGGAATCTAGTGAAGAGATGAAATTTACGCTAAGACCATTGGCATGAGCCCAGTTGGACAGAATTGAAAAGGCACTCTTCATTGGAAATAGTCGACAGAAACTTTCCACCGACTAACAAGACTACATCCTCTGCATGGATAGCCTCCAGTATCACAGTCCAAATGTACCATAGAGATCTTACAAAGATGTTGCTAAAAATTTACGTAGTCTTAAATCAATTAAATGTCCAGGACCAGGTGGTTTACCCAGCATAATTCTTAAGTATTTTTCTGACACGCTGGTAACGCCTCTTATGTCGCTATTTAATTATTCCTTAAATTATGGTTATTTTCCTACTATTTGGAAGAAATCTTTTATAGTACCGTTACAAAAGTCGGGTAGTCTATCAAACGTCTCAAACTATATGTGAATTAATTGCTGCTGCTATTTCACACAAAATTCAATCTATTTTAAGTCATATCAACATGGCGTTCGTAGTGATCTTTCAACTATAACAAATCTTATATAGTTTACTTCAATTGTAATAAAGGGCGTTTCTTCAGCGAAATCAAACTGATACCATTTATACAGACTTTAGTAAAGCTTTTGATGAACTATTATTATGGTTCTGCTCCCGTACTGCAAGAATCTACTACTTTTTACTACGATAACGAATTTACCTTTATGATATCGAAGAAAATAGTAAAATCGAGTAGATTCTTGCAATACGGGAACTGACCAATAGTTTGTAGGATGTTTCTCAAAATCGATTACCGTACCTTCAGGTATTCCACAATTCTATTATTTGTAAATGATTTGTTAACTTCTGTAGTACATTCTAAATTGTTAATGTATGCAGATGATCTCAATTAATTCATTACCCACATTTCTGAAAAACAAGGCAATTTACTACAACATGATTTAAATAGACTTTTTCAATGATGCAGATTACATTGTAGGGATTTAAATTTAAACACATGTAAATATATGTGCTTTTCTAGAAATTCTTTTTGATAATGCAACATTATAAACGGTTCGGCTTTTCAACAGTAGAATCATTCATTGATCTTGGTATTTTAATGGACCCAAAGTTAAACATTAGCAATAATGTACGGATTTAAATTTAAATAAATGTAAACATATGTGCCTTTCTAGAAATTATTTTTGATAATGCAGTACAATATACACGGTTGGGCTTTTCAACAGTAGAATCATTCATTGATCTTGGTATTTTAATGGACCCAAAGCTAAACTTTAGCAATAATGTTATTTCTAAATAAACCGGGATCCTTATTCAGTAGAGAACGCTTATAACGAACACCGGTTATAACGAACTTTACTTATAGCGAACACATCCTGATCCCGAAGTTTTACGACATATTTTTCATACAAACCTTTACTTTTGTACCAAACTACGGATATGGTGAACTTTTTTTATAACAAACTACGTTTATCAAATCAGACATAAAGTAACATTACACTATTGAATATCTAAAATTTGATGTTAATGAGCGAGTCATGTTGCTATTTTTGTCATCTAAAGTTACGATGGATATAAGGTGAAGAATTATTGAATTCGTGGAAAATACATTTAAATGCACATATAAGTTAGACCTTCGGTAATAATTCAATTTTTCCCAATATATTTATAAGACTTCCATATAGCGGTAGCGCAATATAAAGCGTGTTTTTTGTAACCTCCACGATTTAAAATACAACTTTGAAATTTGCACATACATTTCTACTACTTATAAGATATTAGATATTGAAAATGTTCAACAGAATTGCTTCTAATTTAATATTAGGAATACTTATTGAGCAGAAAATCTCCCTAAATAACAATATCAATACTTGGGTCAAGTATTCGGATAGCTCCCATATAACGGTATCCCTTAATGCTCAGTATTTGGCTGTAATTGTATAATCGTGCAGCCCCATATAATGGTATGCCCCATTGTTTAGTATTTTCTCATGTGGTGTCAAATCGTCCTTCCAAAAATTAATATACATATATACATTCCCATTATAGTAGCTGTAATATACCATAATGGGATATTGAAGGGTAACACACATTTTTGAGAAAATATTTCAGTTTAGGCCCAAGCTCCTACATACAGGTCACACTCTATTTTCGGAATTGTGAAGACTTTGACCGAATTTTCTCATAGAGTTGGCCTAACGTATTACAAGGGAGCCATACATATTTCCTGTTTAATTTTCGGTATGTTGAAGTTCTTACACCTTTTTCCAGCCTGTGTGTCTATAATTTTGAACATTATTGTTAAAGAGCATGGACAACCTACTACCTAATAGTGTTGTAACATTGCACCCATATAAATGCCCCGACAGATTTAAGAAATATACATATGAAAAGGCATGAAAAGTTCGATCTAAACAACATATTTACATGTTATTAGATCTCCTAATTTAATCTATATATGGGCAATATTGCCAATTTTTTAATATTCCATTTTCAAAAAATCAGCTTTTTTGTTTTTGTGGCACATCAATGATTTTTGGTACACACATAGAGAAAAATGTTCTGACTCCGAAACCGTTCGCGATCAAATTTTTGGTGGATGCGCGCAAAAGTTATCGAGGTTTTAATTTTGGGCATAAGAAAAAAATCTTAAAATTACGCCGTTTTTTATATTGACCAAAAACGTTGATATATATCTTCCTCCGTAAAATAAAAATATGAATACATTATAATAATCGTGATAAAGTTGCACATCTTCGCGAAATATGAGAAAAATAATAAAAATGTAGGGGATTACGTCAATATTTTCATTATTTTAATGACATTCACACACCTAAAAATTAATTTAAAAATGTCTACATAATCTAAACACCATGATGAATCAAATGATATCAAAATCACACAAGTCCGTGTAGCGGTTTGTAAATCACAGCGACAATAAAGCAAGATATTGAAGAAAAATATTTGTTTTTGGTTCGAAAAAATAATGTTATCATATTTATTTTTTTAATTGTATACAAGAAATTTCAGAAAAAAATGTTGGGGTTATTCTGCTATTTTACCCGAATTTCGCCGAAAAATTGGCATATATAAAAATAATCCCATTTTTTGTACAAGTATACACCTAGCGGATTATAGCAAGACCCTTCCGATAAATCTTTGGGTTTTATAAATAGGAATAAATCTTAAAATAAAATAATATTATGAAATATACATTTTAAATTGCGTGTAAATCGCGTAATTCTCAAAATCATTTGATGCGACATGCGGTTTCCAGGAAGTACTGAAGTTTATCTTCCAATCCATATATATTTTGCGAAATTTCATTTGACGGCTAAGATGTGCCGCACGTTACATTGAGGTACCCAAAAAATCGTAAAACGCGAATAATTTCCGAAAACTCCATATGCCATTAACGCGCAACCGATTTCGGCGTGCACCCTAAAAAAATACATCGATCTATACCATTTCAATGTGGTCCATTAAGAACCATGGATGTGCCAGCACAATCTATTTTTGAGATAAATTGCGTACATCTCTCTTTCGGCTGAAGTTTTTAAAGATCTCTTTTCGAAAAAGATCAAAATCCGTATGAGGTATTTTATTGAAGCGGAAATGATACACAGAAAACGCAAATAAATCCGCGATATTTTCAAAAACATTTTTTGCCAAATTTCGTGTTTTTGGAAGGCCAGTTCCAGCCGTTCTAGTAGATGGATTTTAACGAAGAAGATTTTATATCATCCGAAACGTAAAAAACCTTATTGATCGCGGGTACCCATATCATTCAGTTGACAGATCTAAAAATTTGGCCCGAAAAAAAGGTTTTTTTAGAAATTTGATCGCACAAAATTCGCACCTTCGGATGAGTGTTACTCTGAAGCTGTGCATACTACATACTCAAAATACATACCAAATTACGGCGACTACAATAATCTTATAATCGATTTTTGGATATTCCTGTTTGCGTATTAAAGCTAGAAGTAAAATTCAAAAACCACTCAAAATCGAGCTTCAAAATGTCAGCATCATTTAAAGATAGATGCAGTTTAAATTTTGAAAAATGATACATAAGGGGCGTAGTCCCCATTTTGTTGGCTTCTAGTTTTATTTTGACACGAAGACCGTGCAATGAGTGGCTTAGTCACAAATCGATAGAGAACATAAAAAAACTGGTTCGCCTCAACCTGTTTTTACACATTTTTTTCATTAAAGTAGACACAGCTTCCACCAAAATAAAGTTTGGGGGTCAATATCATGAGCAGTTTGCAACGACAGATCAATTAACCCAAAACTATTCCCTTTTATTCATATACTTAAGTAACTCCCGAGTTATAAAGGGGTGAACCTCCGCTTCAGCTATGTTAAAAAATTGGCAATATTGCCCATATATATATATAAAATTGGAGCAAGAAAAATGTATACTAACGCATCAATTGAGAACGGCTGGACCGATTTGACTCAAAATTTCTTTCAGTTGTCGGTAATTACAGTGGGAAGGGATTTATGAAAGAAAATTTTGAGAAAAATTCGCGAAAATCTTGCAAAAAATATTTTAAAGAAACGGCTGGACCGATTTGACTTAAAATTTCTGTTAGTAGTCTGTAATTGAAGTGGAAATGTATAATGAAAGAACATTTTGAGAAAAATCCGCGATAATGTTGCAGAATATATTTTGAAAGATATTAGCATTTTTATTTCATTTTATATCGAACTTTTATGGTTTCATCTCATTGTAGTTCTCTTTGGCCATATTTGGGCGAAAATTGGCAGCGTATATCTTTGAGTAATTGTCAATTTGGAAAAATCTGAAAATATGTTAATTATCTACAATTAATTGGATTGTCATTGCCTTGAAACTATTGTATACGAAAATAAATTTATATTTTCATTAGAGTTAAATTAAATAATAAGATATCGAAAAGAGAGAGTAAGATTAATCGCTATCATTATTTGCTCACGTTTTCCATAAAATCAAAATTTATTTAGTTTGAAAATATATGTAAGTTATGTGAAGAAATTTGCGTGGTATGTGTAGGTTGTGAATTTTTTCTCAAATAAAACACAGTAAGACGTGGTAAAATAAAGATTAAGCGGTTCCATTATGTGGAGCCTATACCAAAAACTATACCGGCAATTATGAGGGAAGTTTCTTACCTTATGAGAAATACCGAATTAAAGGCAATTAAATGGATATTTTGTTACTACTTTCCAAGTACTTTAGGATAAAGATGCTTAAAAGCGCACAATAATGGAACAAAATTGCTAACACATAGACATATGTTTTTATGTTTTAGTAAAACGAAAATGTCTATCAAAGTATTCAATACAGTGCAATGAAGTTAGTAATTCGCTATATACGATTACAAATACGTCAACAAAATACGTAGGTATTATTGAACATCTTCTTATATTCGGGAAGAACACATTTAAATTCGAATCCTACATGGAGGCAATTCCGCAATGCATGCTGTTTGTGTCTAACTTATGAGTGCCTTTATGGTTCCTCAAATGTATATTTAAAGATGTGAATAATGTTTGCATGTTATATTGACTGTACCTATATCACTCACGTTTTCCTTCGGATGTTTGTAATTGTATTGGGAAGTTTTTTACGAAGAAAATGTTGAGAAAAACATCAACAAGTCGGGAAAATGGAATAATCGAACGTTGTGTTAGTTACATCGCTTATAACTCAAGAACGCCTATACCGATTTTGACGATTCAAAGGACTTATAAATCGTATGTGGTCAGAATAGGAAAATATGCAAACTAATTGTAAGATTCCGCCAAAACAAACATATTAAGTAATATTTACAATGCCCCAATTTTGTATTGAGCTTTAATGTTTAAATAAATTGTTGTTTTTAAGACATATGGGTTTTTGAGTTAGTTAGATCAAAATTTCTAATTTCGTAAAATATGTGTATGTTCTAATACTAACAATCTGTTTAAAAATGAAATATACCTATAACTGAGCGGAAACCACTAAATTTCTATGCCAAATCTAAAATTTTTCGAGTTATATACTGATTTCTGTATAAAAATCAGATGGACAGTAATTATTTTTATTGACATACACTTATTGGCAAATGTTTTTTACCAACCTTATATTGATGCAATATTGATAAGGCAAAACAACGTTTGCCGAGCCAGCTAGTTTATATATATTGAGGTAATTGTAATTTTATAGTCACAGGTTCAATACGAATAGGTCCATCATGTTTTTTAGTATGAACTTAATGATAGAATTTTGCACAGAAAATATCGTCGTTCATATATTAGTTTTCTCTGTGATACACATTATTGGTATCGGATATATGCGGTGTTATGTTTATAAGTTCAAAGATACTAACCAACGAATAGGCAAATAACCACCATATAATGGTGCCACCTGATTTCCCGTGGCATATCAACATTTAAGGTACTTTAAGGAATAAAATGTCCCTATGGAACAATTTTTATTATTTTAAGAAAATGACTTAGGGCATGGATCTTAGAATCAGAACTTTATTCCGGATGTATTCTGATTTTCATCCTTGCATTTGTCCCAAATGTACGGGCATTCTATGGAAAACGTGTAAATTCAATGATACTTCTCAATTATTTTTTGAATTCTCACAAAAATTTTTTCATTACAATTTCAACCCAATTAAAAAAATATTTTCAAAATTTTCAATAATTGACAAATGAAGGCTTAAAGGAATGATACGCTACCAATTTTCGCCTAAAATATCTCAAAATAACCACTACGACGTGGTGCAATCATAATAGCTCGATACTAATTTCGTGGAAATGCAAATATGCTTCATAATATTTTTTCGTAAATTTTTCGCGGTTTTCGATTTTTTCTCACCTTTTAAACCTTCCCTGAAGCTCCACGAACATTTTATGATTAAGATATGAAAAATCCGTTCAGCCGTTTTCGAGTTTTAGCGAGACTAACGAACAGCAATTCATTTTTATATATGTATATATACAGTGGTGGTCACAGAATTAAAACATTTACTGTGGTAAACATTTTTTGATCAGCCCTCGATTCGTTTGAAGTATTTTTGAAAATTTTTTAATTCAGAACACTTCGATATACTGCACTTAAGAGATTTAGTGTGAAAATAGAAAATTTTTGTATGCAATTTTTCCATAAATAACGGTTTTTATGAAAATACATCGACTTTGAAGTGGCCATATAATTAATTTAATTTTTTTTTTTAATTTTTATTTATTCACAATAATTTCAAAGTCCGCAGACCACATTTAAGAAATTACCAGTCTACAAATCTCATAATTACACTTATAATAAACAATAACGCGAAAATCCTCGACTATAAAATAAAACAAGAAAATCTTAACAATCACGATAACAATTGCGGGCCAAGAATAATACATGTACATTTCACTAACTTGACAAGCAATACTAGTAAAAGTAGTGATTATTCACAGAAACCCAAACAAAAATTTTGACTGCAACTAAGATTCTACTCGAAGATCGAGCGGAAATAGCTTAATATATAAAAAATAATAAAAAAGTTACTCTATAATGTTATCGTGGTTATTAAAACAGTATTAAAAAAAATACAAAAATTGAGGCACTTATCATTACAATAAAATTAATTAACAATAATTTATACAACTGTTATCACAAGAAGGATGGGATCAACTCAAGTATCTGTAATAATAAAATTCATTTTACAATATTAATTAAAAGATAGAAAAAATATAAACATAAATATAATTAAACAGGATTGGGTCTACTCAAATAAATGATACAGGGAGTATTATTAATTATGGTATAAATAAACAGAGGATATCTTACAAAATGTAATTATATAGGATGGGGTCTACTCAATTATATAGGATGGGGTCTACTCAATTAAAAGCACAAGGCAGAATCACAATTACACAATCACAAAGGAATTTAAAAAAAAAAAAAACTTTTACCATGAATTATTAGTACGTAAAAAGGTATAAAGTCTATGTCGGTAAGCACTAGGTGAGAGATGAAAGCTTCTTAAATGAAGTGGTAACGTATTAAATTTCCTAGCTACTCGAACATAAAACGATCGCTCTAAAATGGATGTTAGTTTTGGAACTATAAGCTGAGGGTTCCTAGTTGATCTTGAAAAAGTAAATTGTTCTATTAAGAAAATAGGAACACGGCATATATTTACCTTATAAAAATGCAAAATACAACGTCCGACAACGAAATCTTGAAATGAACATCCAATAAAATCAGAAACATATGACGACACATGATCCCGAACCTTTAGTGTATAAACAAAACGAATAAGACGATTAAAGACTAAATGAACCTTCCTAAAAATCCCAACCAATGTTCCCGAGTAAACTTCAATACAATATAAAACAATTGGCATAACTAATGCATGCGCCAATTGCCGCCTAATTTGCAAAGATAAAGAAAGCTCAACGCTGTACAACTTCCTTAAGAGAAAATTTACTTTCGATACGACAGAATTAATTTGCATATCAAAATTCAGGTCTTTGTCAAGCCAAATACCTAAACACTTAACATGATCAACAAACTCAATATCAACATTATTTATACGAACATACACAGGCATAGCTGAACATGTCCCAAATTTAATGGCTTTAGTTTTAGTTGAACTAATAGATAATTTATTGATACCCATCCACTGATTCAATACTGAAGTCGAATGATCAATAACAGCTTGTAATACTTCAGGAAACTCATAACTACTTTTAAACAATATTTGGATGTCATCAGCAAACACATAAGGCTTACAATTAGCCGAAGAAAGCATATTAAAAAGATCATTCGTGTATAGAATAAACAACAACGGACCTAATACAGACCCCTGAGGAACACCACTCAAAACTGGTAAAAAACTAGAGCTACATCCATTAGACGAAACATATTGAAATCTTGAAGATAAATACGAAGACATTAGCCTACAAGCATTACCCGAAAAACCATATGTAGAATTTAGTTTCCTAACAAGTAAATTATGGTCCAGACGATCAAATGCTTTTTCAATATCAAGGCACAACAAAACACAACAATCACGATCACTAACTGCGGTTCGAATAGAATCAGTTAACCCTGCCAACAGCGAAGTAGTGCTACGATTCCTACGAAAACCCATTTGACAATCATGGAGCAATCTATTGGAAGAAACCAACTCCATTATTTGGAGCTTAATTAAGCGCTCTAGCATCTTTGATAATATAGGCATTATTGAAATAGGCCTAAATCCACCTGACGCACCATTTTTGCGTATTGGTATCACTTTTCCAATTTTCCACAACGACGGGTAGGACGATGTCACAAATATAGTATTAACTAAATGCAAGACATGAACAGCAACGTACGGAAAAACAAGACGAAGAAATTTCAGAGTAAAACCATCTGAGCCCACAGCCTTGGACTTTATACCTGAGAATGCATCAACTACCTCTTCATAAGAAACTGAGCGAAAACCAAAGTTCCCGTCCAAAAATCCAGTAAAACCTTCAGAGGATGACACTTGTGCATTTGAAAACATATTATTAAGAGCATCCACATTTTCATCAACAACCTCCTTGGTTTTCCCCAAACCATAACCATTTAATACTGCCCACAAATCTTTACCAGATTTTCCTTTAAACATATTACTATGGGCTACAGTCTTAGCTTGACGTATGACTTTCTTGGCTTTGTTCCTATGCCTACAGAAAGTCCTCCAATTCTCAGGTGAAGGATTATCTATGTAGGCCCGCCAAGCACAGTCACGCAATGATAGACAATATTTTATATTTGGCGAATTAAACCAGCCATCTTTACGGTGGAATACACTTCGACATCTACGCACAGGACACAAACTAAGAACTTGATTAAAGCTGCTATACAAAATAGACAATTGGAAATCAACATCATTAGAAGCATACATACCAGCGAAATCAAACGTCGAAAATGAGTTGCGCAATGTTTCTGGATCTAAGACACTATAATCAGTGAACTCATAAAATTGCGACGGCAACGTATTAATGACACTTAGGGACATAAAAATAAACGAGTGATGAGAAATACCTGGACACTGAAATTGACTAGAAAACTGTACAAGATCAGGACACGATAACAGAAAATAATCAATGAGCGATGTCGAATCATGCGCAATATCATAATGTGTTGGCAAAGAATTGTGGACTATTGAGAGACTTAAATTACTACAGCTATTTCTAACTGTAACAGATTTCCTTAATTCAAATAAATTATTGTTAAAATCACCCATTATTATCACAGTCGAATATCTAACAACTAAATCTGAAATACACTCCTCAAACTTCAAGAAATCACCATGGGGTAAATACACAACACCTAATAACATCTTAGAACAACCTATAATAATTTCAACGAAAATATACTCAACTTCCCCATACAAACAACTGCGTTCAACTACTTTATGCTTAATTCCATTTCTTAAATATATTGCCACACCCCCACCTCTACCTTCGGGACGATCACTCCTATGGCAAACATATCCAGGAATATCAGCCACATTCAACGATATAAATGGTTTGAGCCACGTTTCACTTACCCCTACAACATCTAAAAAACTTCCATCTAAAATATCTCTAACTTCATTAATTTTTGACGATGTGTGATTAACACAGAAACTTTGGCAGTTGAAATGCCCAACATTTAAATTTTCCTTGTAATTGCGTAATTGTGAAGACAAAAAGCTGTTATCATTAACAATGGTTGGCAAATTGCTCATTGGAAAATAAATATAACATCTTAGCAGAAAAATTATTAAAATAAAACCCTGAATACTATCTACCCACAACATTATTAGGAGATAAAACTACTCCACATTCATCAAGAAGCTGCAAACAACGATCAATATCAAGAAGATCAGACGCTCCCCCAGAAAATTCAACTTCAGCTTTAGGCTGGTCTGCACTAATAAGCCTGAATCTAATAATTTTGTTACACTTCTTCAGTTTTCGGCAGATAAAGATAAGCCTTGATGAAGCAGCATTTAGGTGATCATTAAGAAAAACTCGACTATTCACATCACTAGCAGTAACATCACAAAGCCGCAAAGCATCCGATCGATGATATTTTGCCATAATTAGATCTCGCACATATATTGAGTTGAATTTCACCAGTACAGATTTGCCTTTGAGAAAGTAGCAACAATGCTGAATGTCAACTGGACTTAGTTCAACCCCCAATTTCGCTGCTATATTAACAATTGGTTGCCTCAAATCACGCAATCCATTAGGTAAACCATTAATCACAATATCAGCTCTGTTAAGCCTTCTCTGCATAATATCGGACTTAATCTGCAGTTCCCGCATCTCACTGACTCTGTTCGCATCCATATGTTTAACCACATCATAGCAATTCCTAAGGTCATCCTCAAGCTTTTCAATTTTAACTGTATACTCAGCACGAAAAGCTTCAATAAATTTCCACATCTTTGTCTCAAATTCCTTGACCTGATTTTGAATTTGCACTTTAAACATTTCTTGCTGCTTTTCGAGTGTTGAATTAAACTTCGTGCAGCATAGTCTTAGCTCCGATTGCAAATCAGGCAAAACGGCCGACTTAACTCCTTCAGGAACTACTACCTCCTCTACGAGGGACTCATTAAAAGAAGTTGTTGATAAATTTTTGGCATTAATGCATTTCGCGCACTTGTATGAAAAATTTTTATTCTTATATAAAAACGAATGTTGCTCCTTCGTGATTTTCAAACAAGCTATGTGATAAAAATCATCACAGGAAGTACATCCAATACTGTTCCCTGTTACCGTAAGTGCACACTTAGGACATTTATACACCTTCTTCTTGGGTGCCATTGTCAACAATTGCAAGTTTACAGCTCTACAATACCAAATACTGACAGCAACAGAAAAAGCTGCGGATTCCCAGGAATGTAAACAAAACAAAACTGAAGCAGCAACCAACAAAAACAATTGTGTTAAAAACAACAGCTTCCGTAACAATGAGATATCAGCGGTCAAAATAGTCAAATAAATCCAAATAGGAAAAACTTCAACAGGATGGTCACAGCAATGTTTTATTTAATAATATTTTGTATAAATGACTACAAAATGTTCTTTTTTAATTTAATTTTAACAATTTTTCTGCCACCGAAATTATTTACGCGTTTACCATTGTAGGGGTTTACAGATCGATGTAATTAAAACATTGTGTGGGATTTTTTACTTTACTGCATTTTTTGAAAATATTTTTAGAAAAGCTCTTTAATTTAGTTAAATTATGTAAACTAAGCACGGATAAAATCATTTACAGATAAACATTTTTGAAAAAAAATCTGTAAAATCTATCAAAATTGCCAACAATTTGTACAGTACACCTTACATTCAGAAAATCACCCTTATTATAGAAAATAAAGGTCCGAATGCACCACAAATTGTTAGAATTAGTAGAAAACAATAAATAATTCTCAAAATAAATAAATAGTTGAAATAAAAACTCAAAAAATGGGAATTAACCTAAAGGAACGATGCAATTTCAATAGCCTTTACTGAAGAAGGCCGGAATATTTTTGCAGTATGTGAGAAAAAATCGATTGATATTGGTATTTATTATATCAAATCGACTGTTCGAGTAGTACAGAATACATTTTATCAAAAAATATATCTGTCTGAACAGATCGAACAGAGATCAACGCCTAGGTTGACGAGTAAAAGTTTTCAGTTTATGGAAAAATTGCATGCACAAATTTTCTTTTTTCACACAAAATCTCTTAAATGCAGTATATCGAAGTGTTCTGAATTAAAAATTTTTCAAAAATACTTCAAACGAATCGAGGGCTGATCAAAAAATGTTTACCACAGTAAATGTTTTAATTCTGTGACCACCACTGTATATAGATATAGATTGTTCTAAGCAGTTTAACATCCCTTTTTGAGTATTTTTTATTCAATTTGTCAGAATGAATTTTATTTTGATATTTTTGTACTTAATTTACATTTATAATTTTACTTGTTTTATTATACATGGTAATTATTATTTTGAGTAGCTTACAAATTTCATATTGAGATAATTAAATTTATAATATTTAATGTTTTGTAATAAAAAGACTAACGACCAAGAAAATTTTACAACATATTATTAAAAAAAATTGTACACAAAATCTGATTTACATTCATTTCAAACTAACTTACAAATATTAACATATTTGATAACGAAGCATGCTCAATTGGATATCCTATTGATAATGCATACTCAGGCAATAAGGAATATTTAAACCGACGCAATTTGGAGGCGAAATAAAGACATTTTGTATGGGGAATTTTCTCATCAGAAAAAATTTTAAAAAATATATATTTCTTTCAAACTTATAGTGTAAATGATTTGAAGGACGAAATAGAGGAGGAGCATATCATAAAATAATTGACCACTTTAAGAATTTGGGAAGATAAAATATCGAAATTAAATAAAAAAGCACACAATTATGTAGTAAAATAATTTACTGCGAATTAATTTAATTCAATCGCAGATTTCTTCCCATTGTTCGTTGTGTTTGAAATCTTTCAATGGGTTTTTTGCCATCATAAAAAAAAGTTTTTTTTTTGTATTCTGTTGAAGTTGTTGCACCAAATTCCACCCAAAACAATAAACAGCTGTTTCACATGCCCTTGTATCTTGCCATATTTTTAAACTTTAATTTATTCCTGATTATTTGTATTTCACATTTTTATTGTTATAAAGTTTAAATAACAAGAAAATCAATAAATAAAATATTGAAAAATATAACAAAATTAAATTACTGTGGGACAACACACATTACAACTTAAAGTACAATATGGCAACACGAATCTCTCCCTAGCGAATATCCAGAATAAGCCTGAATATGTCATAATATTCTTCTACTCCCAGTAATCCAGAATAACTATTTTTACTCAAAGCCGATTCTTTCGCTTTCGAACTTGATACAGAATAGGGGGAAAGTGAAAATGTGAAGAAAAAATCTCTGCGAATTCTGGTTGAGGATAACTTTAAAGGGAAAAGCGAACGAAATAACGGCGAATTGATGTAATCACGTAGTTGACTATAATAAAATATGTAAACATTTTTAGAATTCAGTAAAAGTTTTAACAATACAAGCACTTCAAGTCAAAAACACATCAACAACATAAATATTGATCATGGTTTTAGAAATATAGATGACTAAAGATGACAAATTATAGAAATAAATGCCAAATAGAGGGCATACAATTTTAAATGCGACAGACAGTTAAAATAGATTATTGCCCTCTAAAAATAGTACGTATAGTCACCTTGTTTATTCACAGTGTTGGTGTGATACCGATGAGGGGCCAATTAATGTGAATAATAATTGGTATGATACGGAAGGGGTGAATAACATATCGAACATATACATTGTCGTAAACAATGTATCGAACCTAAACATTGCCGCCCACCTTGTAGCGCTACAATGCAATGCAACATGAATTAGTCTAAATCGCGACTTATTCTTGATTAGTATTTGCATTGTGAATAAAATGCATCGACAGGTATAGTAGTTCAGTTTTATTGAGCAGGTGCGGATATAATTCAATTTGAGATTATTTATTTTTCGACTATTTTGAAAAAAAGAATACACGATGAAGTTATTCTTTACTATTTACAACTAATTTAGTATCTGGTCGACGAACAATTCCTTGTTGGACCTAAAGTGTTTGCTCATGGCAGAGCACAACGAGTTATTGAAATTGCATATTGGCTAAGTATAATTAGATTTTTTTATTGTGCAATTGAAGTAAGTATTACAAATTTTAACTAGAGAAGTCTATTGATAAGACTTAGAGGGAAATCGACTATTATTTGTTAATGTGGCGAACGAGGAATAGCGACTAGATAGATGGTCCGATGCAAGTTGAACAGTATCGAAAGGGATCTAGAATTAAGTAAGCCTCTGTGCGAACTAAGAACAAATTCTGTAATAGACAAACGCGACAACGCAAAAACGAGAAAGAGATGCCAAAAGGAAGCAGAACACAAAGGAGAAATGACTTCTCAGAAACTGCTTTAATTTAAAAGCAGACGAAGACATATACAAAACCTTTGACGATATGACACGCTGAATTCGCAAACAACTTCATATCGAATGGCTCGAGTAACTTTTTTTTCAAAAAAGAGCAACCATGAAGCCTCAAGAAGATGAAACGATTGATAACAATACGCATAATTTTAGATAACCAAATATGGATAAGAAGGCTACGAGGCTGATTTCCACCATGAATGGAAATCGCGTGAACGAATTCTGCAATAATACAAACAATTGGCAAGAAAACGATAATGTAATTGGTTGACGTTGAATCGATGACAGTGATAGAGAATGAGAGCTTTGGGGAGGAGTTAACTGTTCGAAAGCAAAGAAAGATGGCTCAGCAACGAAAGTCTAGGTAAGCGAGAATTTCGAATATTAAATGAATTTTGACCTGACGCAACGACGATTATTCCTCTCACAGAACATGTCCGACGGCGAAGGATGCTTCAATTTGGGAACATATGGAAGTCCCCAAAGTCGGAGTAGTGTTCTGTGCCGAGATTCATCATCAGCAAAGTCCAACGCAGTCCTAAAGACCTGGACTGAGGACGAAGGCATAGGACCAGTCAGAATCCAGCCGAATATGGTGTTTTGGGCTAAGAGGGAACCCAAAACATTTCGTTGCGTCCCTCCCTTCAAGATCTGTGGATACAAATCTGCCCCTAACAACAAATCTACAGGTCTACAATTGAAGAAGTGGGCATCGGCTAAAGGAAGATTGGGCAAGCAAGAAGTAAAGTTAGAACTAAGGGGCACTGAAGGAAGATTTCCAGATATTTTTGGAAGAACGAAAGCGTTAGCATAAACAGTTAATGAAGAATTGAAGCGAGAACCGATGCGAAATGAAAAATTTTTCTTAGAACTGGCATACGATGAACTATTTACCCCAGAAACGGTGGCAGAGATTGGCTGAGTGGTCAATTTAAGTCGTTTTTGCAAATGTTCAGATATGACCGAAGCTTCTGAGCCAGGGTCGATAAGAGCTCGAACTCCGGAATGAACGATGTTGACCATAGCCGTACCCAACAAGACATTTCGATGTTGGGAGATATGGAACACCTGACTATTTACCACTCTAAAACTGGTGCCAGTAGAATTTGATGCCACATTGTCATCTACTTGTGGATGACTAACAATGTTTGACGCGATAGTATTCGAAGGCCTAGACGATAGAGGAGAAACAAGTATGGATGATTGAGGAGAATCGATCCTAGATGATGGGGTAGAACCATTCCTAGACGATTGAGGAGAAGCAGTAGGCCTATGCAACAGAGTATGATGGCAAATTTTGCAAATATTACAGTTATGGATACTGGCACAATTTTTGACGGAATGTCCTAGGTTAGGTTAGGGATGTACGGCTGTTGTAACAACCGTCCACTCGGAAACTATGTCCATTGTGATCATCCTTTACACCTATACATGTACCTATAAAGAGAAAGAAGAAAAGATAGTGGAGGAGTAGAGAGAGAGGTAGTCAGAATGGGTGGGAGCGGAAGAGACATTATTTTAGCCAAGTCAATTTTTTGACAAAGCCTAGAATTAGGTTAGGGTCTATTTTGGAGAAGAAGACTAGATTATCAATTTCATAACATCCAAACTGTTTATGTCTTCTGCTGATCAGCGATGGACATTTGCAAAGGATGTGCTCAATTGTTTCCACTTCTTCTTCATCCTCACATAGACGACAGTAATCCTCTCCACTGGAGTCCCACTTAGAAGTGAGAGATCTAACTTTGCAGTGACCAGTAATGATCCCCACAACGATCTTGATCTCCCTCTTGTTGTGATCCAGCAGCGAAGACGTTCTTTTACGAGAGAATTCTGGCCAGATAGATTTAGAGATTCTGCATGCAGGTTCCCTTAGCCATCTGTTGCCGACTACCTCGCAATGGAACGCGCGGATTCTGCCAATGAAATAGCTAATAGGGGGTTTCACAGATCTCTCAATCAGAAGACTGGACGACTGTGACCCCCCTCGAGCAAGCTCGTCGGCTATCTCATTCCCTTCAATATCGTTATGTCCTGGAACCCAGCATAACCCAACTATTTGACGTATATCATTCAGAGCGGTCTTACAATCATGAACTGCTTTCGAGTTTATAGTATGCGACTTCACCGCTTTCAGGGCCGCCTGACTATCTACGTAAATAGTCACCGGTCCTGTAAAGTCTGTATTAAGTGCTTTTACTATCTTGGCCGCTTTCGTGATTGCAAGAACCTCTGCTTGAAAAACGCTACAATCATTGTTGAGTTTATATGAGTTTCGTATACCTAATTCCCTGCAGTAGACGCCTGCACCAGTGCCTTCCTCCATCTTGGACCCGTCTGTGAAGATTGACAGACCTGGCAGAGGTAGGGAGCCACTAGTCCAGGATTCCCTGCTAGGAAATTCGACTTTAATGTCATTAAAATCCCTATGGGGGGATATAGTCACTGATATGACTATCCCCCCTAAAAAGGTCATAACTTGGCGTTATTTTTAGAATGCTGGCATGACCATAGTTCAGCGATTTCAAGGCATCTGTTTCCCGGAGTCTCAGGGCACACCTAGCAGCCTGGAATTTGATCAGAATGTCCAATGGTTGGAGATTCAAGATTGCATTCAAGGCTGCTTGTGGTGTGCTTCTTAATGCTCCGGTGATCAGAATTGAAGCCGATCGCTGTACTAAGCTCAGTTTTGTCAGCAGCTTCTTTTTACTCACCCCCTGCCACCAGACAAGACATCCATAAGTAAGTATGGGTAAGACAATCGTCGTATACAACCAGTGTATAATTCCGGGTCTCAATCCCCAACTCTTGCCTATGGAGTTCTTGCATGAATAGAGTGCCATCAATCCCTTCTTAGAGCGTTCCTCGACATTCCTATTCCACAGTAACTTGCGGTCTAGGACAGTGCCAAGATATTTAGCTTCATCAGAAAGGGTTAAAGTCACTCCACCAAGTGGTGGCAGACGGAAACTAGGAATTTTGTATTTCCTAGTGAAGAGTACCAGTTCGGTTTTTGTGGGGTTTACACCAAGACCTTTGGTGCAAGCCCAATTTGACAGGGTTGAAAGAGCACCCTCCAGGATGTCTGATATTGTCGTAATAAACTTACCCCCAACCAACAAGACTACATCATCGGCATAGGCTACAACCATTATCCTGAGATGATTGAATTTCATAAGTATCTCATTTATCACCAGAAGCCACAAAAGGGGGGAAAGAACTCCTCCCTGAGGTGTGCCTCTGTTGACAGATTTCCTCACGGAACTCTCTCCTAGGGATGAGTTGATAATTCTGCTTTCCAGCATTCTATCAATCCATTCCGTAAGGAGTGAGGGGATACCTATGTCTACGAGAGCAGAATGGATTGCCTCTAGCTTCACATTGTTGAAAGCTCATTCGATGTCGAGGAATGCTGCCAACGTGTAGCCAGAGGACTCCATATTCTTCTCGATGTATCCAACCACCTCATGCAGAGCTGTATCCACTGATCTGCCTTTGATATAGGCATGCTGGGATTTACTAAGTTTATTACGGTCAATGGTATCTCTAATTTCTGAGTCTAGTAACCTTTCTAAAGTTTTTAGTAGAAAGGAAGAAAGACTAATCGGTCTATAGTCTTTAGGTACCGTATGACTCGGCTTTCCGGCTTTCAGGATGAAGGTCACGGTAACCTCTTTCCATAGACTGGGTATATACGACAAAAGTAAACAAGCCCTAAAAATGTCCTGCAGAAATGATATCCGTTCATCTGCGTGTTGCAGCATGGCCGGTGTTATACCATCCGGACCAGGAGATTTGTAGGGTTGAAAACTATTTATCGCCCATATCAGTTTTGGGTATCTTATAGTGTCTTCTATCATCTTCTCCTCTTCCCTCGTCCGATCTGTAGGCTGATGCACACACTGCGCATCTTCCCTATAGTCCTTACAACCAGGAAAGTGGGTTGATGATAGAAGATCAAGAGTCTCACTACCAGAGTTTGTCCACTTACCATCACTTCGCTTAATACTTCCTATGGATTTTGGATCCTTAGAGAGTACTCTGCGGAATCTGGCCGCTTCGTTGACTCCTTCGATCGACTCGCCATAGCAGACCCAAGACTCACGTTTAGCTTTCTTGATTTCGCCCTTGTACCTATTGAATTGTCTTTTATAGACATCCCAATCTGTACTGAGCTTTGTCTTACTAGCTCTATTATAAGCTTTCCTTGCAGCCTTCCGCAAGGTTGCAAGGTCCTGGGACCACCATACCGGCTGAGATTTCTTCCCAGGGTATGTTAGAGGACAAGATGCCTCATAGCTCTTCAGAAGAGTGGCCGTGACATTTTTCACAGCTAATTCAACATCCTCAACCGTTTTGAGATCATTACGATCCCGAAAAGAGGCTGCTGTTTTAGCTTTGAATTTGTCCCAGTTCGTCTTCCGAGGATTCCTATAAGGTTTCTGTTTAGCTCTAGAGGTAGGAATCTGGAAGGATATGAGTCTATAATCCGAGAAGGAACATTTCTCAGACACCTCCCAGTTTACGACCCCAGAGTCGTCCATATTTGTGAGGGCTATAACGATGACTTCACCTCTCACCCTATTAACAAAAGTTGGTGTATTGCCTCTATTACAAATTCTGAGATTATAGCTAAGTATAAACTCGAAGATGGACTCACCTCTTGTGTTTGTGTTACTGCTTCCCCAATGGAAGTGATGTGCGTTGGCGTCACATCCCATGATGATATCACCAACTCTGCTCATCTCCTCCAATAGGCGGCATACAACAGTGCCGGGTGGGTCAGGAGCTTCATAGGGAAGATAGACGGCAGAGACTATCAGTGGCTTCGTGGTACCTCTGTCTAGTCTTGCTGTCGTCATATCTCCATTGCTGAAATTAGAAAGAAGCATTACATTTAACTCCTTTTTAGCAAGAATACACGTTCTCACCTTCTCTCCATTGGAGGTAGACAACAGCGTGTATTTGGTGTCGCCCAGTCCAGTCACCTTACCTTCTTAGTGCGACAATCAACAACCTTTACTCCTTTGTAAGAGGAGGTCAGGCCAAACCGCAGGCTCTCTCTATCAACCTCGTCGGACAGGAAGAGGTCCTTCAGATAGCTGTCGACCAGCTCCCATCTATCCTCACTGATAAACCCGTCAGGGTCAGCTCGGTCGATGATCGCTACCCGCAGATCTTCCGGAACCTCTTTCGGATCAGCAGAGTCGCTTTGCTCAGTTGTAGGTGTCTGGGCTACCTGCTTCGAGACAGCGTGTTTGGTTTTCACCCCACAATCGCTGCTCTTAGCAGGTTTCTCCTTCGACGCTACCACCGAAGCAAAGGAAGCAGAGCTCTGTACGGCCGACGACTGCGTGGGCCTCTTTGCAGCAGGTTGTTGCTCATCCGAGGACCTCATTCTCTTGACAGCCGTGGGCTGTGGTCGAGATTTGGCACCCGGGGTAGCAGCTACTGCAGAGGTATGCCCAGCAGACGCAGGTACCTGCTTCACGTTCGCTACCTTCTGCTTGTCCACTGGCGACTGCTCAATTGTCACCGCCTTGGCTGTCAGCTTTGGCAATTCGACAGAAGGTGGATTGACAGAGGGCGGTTGTGCCTTATCGGTCTTCTTGGAGGCCTTTTTACGGGCTCTCTTTCGGGCCGACTTCGACAGTCCCCTGCCTTCTGTCTTTGTGGATTCTGATGTCTGGGACGTCTCAGTACTCAGTTTACCCTTTTGGGGTGCTGAGGGCTTAGACGTCTCAGGCATCAGCTTCCTGGATGTACCGGGGCCATCAGCAGGTTTCTCCTTCTTAGAAGGGACTACCGCCGTGGTCTTAGTACTGGGTCGGGGGATCCTATCAATCAAGAAGTATCTCTCAATATCATCAGGATAGTTCCTAGAGAACTTCCTAATGAGTTTGAGGTTCCTCTTGATTAACAGGAACTCCTTCCCCGTGATGGAGTCACTGTCCCGTCCAATGTACCGTTTGCAGAAATTTACTGCTCTCCGATACATTTTCTTGGCAGCGATCTCCTTAGCGTCAGCTTGTCTATCAGATAATGGTACCGATGAATCATCCATCTTAACGATGGGAGCCTCATCGGTGCCAGCATCTGTTTCAACAGCCAACTGCCTGAGAAGCCTCGCGATGTCACTGCAGGCCGTGGAGGTTGAGTCGATGTCATCAACCTCGCCAGGGTTTGCCTCCTTAGTCAGCCGAGAGGACCCTCCTTGCTTCAGAGGAGACACCATGGTTTCTACCGTGGTTTCCATGATGTCATCCTCGTCCGACAAGAGCGAGTCATCCCAGAGCTGATTTGGGATGCTCTCCTGACTGAGGCGGAAGGAGCCGGTTTCCTCTAGAAGATCGAGGAGAAGATCCGACTGCCTCTCCAGGCTCGCATTTACGTCGTCGAGAGATGGTATTAAAATTTGGCTCCATAAAAAAGTGCTGTATGTGAGGATTTGAGGTCGACCATGGCATAGCCTCTTACCATGGCAAGGACTTGGCAACTAAGCCTGAAACACTTGTTGAGGCGCCCAGGTATCAACAAGGCTCCGTTCTAATACAGTCGGTACCCTGACTGCAAACCGTGGAACGCTGATAGGCACGAGGTCGCATGACACCCCAGCGTTAGGGGGACACTTTAAGAAGGTAGTGTCCCAAACCTTGAGATGGATATATGGGAGGGGCGCCATTCTCGCCTCGTCGACTCAGGGATCATTGGCACTCGGTCATTTCCTCCGAGACTCTCCCCCTGAGCCCGCTGATTGTCCGCGACTGTTTATTGGTTATTAACAGTTACCCAACGAATGGTGTTGGGCTTTCCACTATCCGCAACCTGTGGACGCGTCCGATGCTAATGTTTGAATTCTTTCAGTAAGGAATTTGTTTAAGTCTTCCCACGACGATAGCGAAGATTTATCTTTTATACTCTGCTCCCACAAAGCAGCGGTTATTTTAGGTAAACGGTGCTGACAAATATATACCAAAATTGGATCCCAGTGATCCGTAACTACGTCATATACTGACATAGCAGAAATGCAGCCGTTGATACCTCGCTGTAGAATTTTCAAGTTAGAACTAGATTCAGAATCTAACACGGGAAGGACAAAAAGGAGCATGAGATGATTGTGCACTAGAATACGTTTATTATCGTACGTATCCTTCAACGACTGCCAAGCCATAGCGAAACTTTTATGAGTGAGCGGAAACCTTGAAACGATTTCCCTAGCTTCACCTTTTGTTTTCTGAACTGAGTGACAAAGCCTCTCAATGTCACTTAAGCGAGAGTTATTAATAAATATTGCTGAGAACAAGTCCCGGAATGTGGGCCACGACAAGAAATCTCCGTGAAAATCATCAATCTCACACGGTGGTAAGAGGAGGTTGTGCATGGTATTTGAAACGCTAGGTGGCAAACTCCAATTAGAAATCGAAACTTCGGCAGGATTAGGAAAATTTGTTTGAACCATATTTGTAAAATTTGGGATATTCGAACTATCACGAGAAGTATTCATGTCATTTGCGGAACGTGGCTGATCAACAAGAGGCCGATTAGAAGCACTACCGATTTGTTGAGAATTTGGGGCTAAATTAGTTTGCGGTGTGCTAGCATTAACGACGACAGGAGTTGCAGGAGGAGATTTCACCGACTTAAGATTGTGAATCTTTTCATTGATCCCCGACAAACAATCAATGAAACTTAGGTTTTATGATTGGTACTTCGAATCGGCAGAAAAGATTTTCTCAGATGTTGTACCCTCTAGTGTCAACAAATAGTCAATACACTTGTAGTAAGTGTCTTTGACTTTAGACCATAACTCTTGAAGTTCCGAGCTTTGAATTTCAAGGCTGAAAATCGTATGACTTTCTGGCTTAAGCATATGGTATGAGGCAATAAATTTGACCACATTATCTGAAGCGCGAATAAATTGTGTCAATGGAGTGACCGACATGATTTTATACAAAAACAAACGATAGCGAAGCAAAAAAGTCAAAAAAATCTATATTTTTACTATATATAGATAGGAACAACTAAAAACAACAAATTTTGTGAAATTTCTAAAAAAAGGAACAAAAATTGACGAAAATAATTTGAAAATCGCAATGACCGACAGTAGGGTACACGAAATTTCAAATTATGCTATAATTTTACAGACAAATAATTTTTGTTGTAAAAGTAAATAAATATTTTGTTTGCAAAAAATTACAAAATTTTCAATAAAAATGCAAAAAAGGGTTTTTAAAATGCCGAATGTAAGGTACATTTTATTAAAAAGTCCAAAAATCTACTATAGATCAACAAATATAACAACATTTTTTTATTAAATATTTTTAAAAATATTATACAATTTTTTACTACGTACTCACTGTGCAGTGGTGAATAACGAATACCGTACAAAAGGGAATAAAACACAAGCAGTGTTGAGTGAGCGGCTAACGCACTACAAAGAGACCAACGACAACGAACCAACAGAGATGTGTGGGGAGAGCAAGATCTTGTTGGTACGTTTGTTTGTTAGTCGGCTCACACTAAACAAGGCGGCTGGAATGCGAGAATGATATTTGTTGTTGATATCACACGATCAACAGAACAACGAGAACGATCCAACAGTGAGAGTTGGGGAGATGGATATGTTGTTGGTAGGATTAGATGATAACAAACAGACGCTATAAAAAGCCGCGTGGAATATTAGAATATTATTGTTGTGTTTGAGAATAACAAGGAAAAGTAGAAAAAGGGCAAGATGAGTATTCGGATTGTTGTTAGTGCTTTTTCTCACTAGTGGCTGTCAAAGTCAACGAGAAAGCGGAGTGTATAGGTAGCCTTTAGTGAGAAATCACAAATAAGCACTACACAACAGATTACTAGCAAATAAATTATGGCGAGAATATGCGACAATGAGTGGACTGTATATTTAGGAAAACACGCGTATAGGCGACCAGTACGTGACGTAGAGAAAAATGTAGAATGATGATTTTGCTGACTTATGCTGATGATGAGATGTTGTGTATGGTGAGGGGTGATGATATTTTTCTCCTTTGAAATAGCGAAAAGTGCGAAATTGTTGGTAGATTATCCGACTTGATGGGATCAAAATGCAACAACAATGTTGGCGTGATACCGATGAGGGGAGAAAAACCAATAAAGAAAGAAAAACAAAATAAAACAAATTTGGTATTAGAATATGTATTTTCAAACTTTATTCGGTATGTTAATGAGTTTCGAAAAGAAACAAAACTTTACCTTAAGGCGTGCGTGCGAGATCGAAAGCGAGATTGCAAGTTTTAGCAACGAAAGTTAGAAAGCAAGATTTAGCAACGAGAGTTAGAATGCAAGTGAGCCGCGGTGAGCAAATGTAGCGTAAACAAGGTCGAGATCACATCGACTACCGTAGCACTGGAAAGTCCTCTCTGCATCCGAACTGAGCGAATGTGACTTCTAGGAGAGAGCGTAGGAAACCAGGCGAATGTGACTCCTAGAAGAAGTGCAGAGAAGATTCCCCCATTGACTCAAATGAGTGGCCAATTAATGTGAATAATAATTGGTATGCTACGGAAGGGGTGAACAACATATCGAACATATACATTGTCGTAAACAAAGTATCGAACCTAAACACACAGTATACAATAATATAATATCTTTATGTAAGAGTTTAGTTTTTTAAAATCGAATAAATATAAATTATGATGGGGGAATTAATAAATATAAGGGGATAATTACAAAAATCATCTAGTACTTAACACTAGATCAGTCTGTTTTTTAAAAAAATAATCCTAAGGATATAGACTGCGAATTTGTTCAAATGAAGAATAAGAATATTTATTAATGAATGTTTACGTTATAAGAATAGTTTTATCTTTTACTAACGGTAACATATATTGTGAATGTAAACGAGATGTTGAAAGTAATAAGATAAATTACATTTTCAAGATATTTTTCAAATATTCTTAGTAATTTGCAAACTATTAATATGTGAGTTTGCGACTTCTTGCCAGACTGGAGCATCATAGAATATAATAGCTTGAAATTACTTTAAAGATTTGGTGATATTATTAGGTTGGGGAAAACAAAATCAATTATTTTTGATAGATTTCTCGAAAAGTATCGATCAAACAATTTCAGATTTATGTTCGTTGGAAGGGTGACATTTCACAGTAAAAAAATATTTTTCTGTTTTTTGTTTGGTACATTCAGTCGGAAATGTCGATAAAATCGGAGAAATTATCGAAGTTGACCGGCATGTTAGCAGTCGTAACATCGAACAGGAGCTGAAATTGTTTCTAGGTACTAGATTTTTTTGCAAACAGAGAGCAGGACCTTTATGAGAGAGGCATTATGAAGTTACCTTTAAAATAGCCACAAATCATACAGCGAAACGGTGCATATTTGACTCAAATCGGACATTCCGAAGCATCTTGTTTTATTTTGAATGTAAATTTCACGTGAATTTACTTGCATTTCCCCTTCGATTTATTCTGAACAACATTTCACATGAATTTTTTCGCATTTTCGCTTTCGCCTTATTCAGAACGAAGTTCGAATGTGAAAAAAATCTCGTAATGTTAGGAAATTTGGTATTCATAAGGCGTAAGATGTTGGATTACCGATCAAAGACATAAAAGTATAAAGATATGACAATTGATACGTAAACAATTTCCAACAGATGGCTTTTCCTCTTTTGTTACGATATCATAACAACAGGGAGAACAATATTAAACGTTTTTAGTGCTATATCTTAAGCTTATAAAATGAAAATATATATTTTGAGTGCAGGCCTCTGATTTTATTTACTTTTTATACACACATTATCGCGTATTGGCAGTTTTATTCTTAACATGCCTCTGTTATGCCTGACTCCCCCTGGATATTTTTTCATAAACTATTTTGTCAAAATCCATTTTGTCGAGTCTTAACGGTTTCTATGTCTTTGTACCGATTCAACATAGTAAATACCCACTAATGGGTATTTACCCAATTTACCGGGTATTTATCCAAAGCCCACCTCTAGCCAATATGAACGTTTCACGCTCGGTTAAATATTGGGACGACATTGAATGGCACAACATTCCGAACAATTATGACTTGCAAAAGTTGGTTAACTCGATGAAAAAAATGTCTACAATGTGTGGTAGATGCAAAGAGTGGTTATATGAAATATTAAAACTATGAAAATGGGTTTCAATAATATTATTAGAGTAACTTCGGGTAATGTGTACCAGGCGTCTAATGTGGACCACCCCCATATCTAATAAAATGCTTGAAATATATGTCAATGCCGCCTTGATAAATGTTTTCCTAATTAGTGAAAACAAACATCAAACTTGGTTTTTAATAAATAATTGCAATGTTGGAAATTTAGTAGTAGAAAATGTAGCTCTGATTGTAAAAGTGTGATTTGAAAATTTTTTAGCACAATAGTCGAACGTTTTTGCAAAATAGTCGAACACTTCGCTTTTCTCGAATATAAAGATGTTATGTGGTTTTCTTGTTTTCTTTAACAAAAATATACGTTTAGCAGTAATTATAATCGGTGATTTTTAATTTTTATTCATTTTTGAAGCCGATAATTATTTTTTTTAAATAAAAATATTCAATGTCGGGTAATGTGGACCACTATAAAAAAGTGGGACCTTTTCATGAGGACGAGTTCGAAACATGGGCGCATTTAATATGCGGGGTGGTATTCTATCCTCTGAAAACTCGATATTCGAAATTACAGGTTGTAAAAACAATTTGTTTTTATTTTTTACCGTTGTTACGCCCACAATATCAAAAAAAAAAAAAAAAAATAGTGTTCCACCCGAAGTTACTCTATGTATTAAAATAAAAACTTAACATTTAAGTCATTTAAAAATATTTGATTGGCAATTTTAAAATTCAATATTTGTTGCTTTTGTAATAGTTTTTTTTTTAACATTTTATCTCGGTACATATGAATACAATTATAAAAAATCAAAAGGATAACTTTAATAAAGAAACATTTATGTTTTTTTTCGACGTTCCCACGCCTCTCTCGAGGGGGTGACCTCCCCTTTCGTAGGGATCGCGTACACACCATAATCCGCATTATGATGGAATATGAGAAGGGATAGAAAACCAGCTACAGAAATCTACTTCAACAGCCAGTTTGTTATTAAGTTGTATTATTTATTTAAAAATATGATTATATTACATTTTATTAGTTCTATATTCATGCAAAAGTCTACGTTAGAATACACAGAATTGAAATCAATACACATTTTACTAAGTGGATCTCCCAAAGAATAATTTATCTACGTATAATCTACGTATAATGGTTGATAATATCTACTTGATCGAAAAGGAACATTTATTCTAATGGATGAAATTAGGAAGTCTGAGGTTATATTGCCGTTTAGTATTTTAATTACTATCATAGTGTTCAACATAATACGTCTACTTTTTAATGTAGGCAATCGAATTAATTTTAACCTGCTAGTGTAAGAAGGCAACACAAAGTCACTATTCCAATGTAAACCTCTCAGTGCAAAAATTAGAAATTGTTTCTGCACTGATTCAATTTTATCGGAATATATTGTATATTGGGGATCCCATACAACAGAACCATATTCTAATATGGGTCGCACAAGAGATGTAAAAAGTTGTTTTGTAATGTAGGGATCAGAGAATTCTTTAGCCCATCGTTTTATAAAACCTAAGACACCGTGGGTTTTGTTTACCATAGAAATGATATGATTATTAAAATGTAATTTTGGATCCATTAAAATACCAAGATCAACAAATGAATCTACAGTTGATAAAACAGTACCATTAATATTGTATTGCCTTGTTAAAGTAGAAGATCTGGAAAAACACATATGCTTACATTTGTTTAGGTTTAAATCCATACAGTTTAATTCGCACCATTGAAAAAGGTCATTTAAATCATTTTGAAGTAAATCAGCTTGCTTCATGGAGTTATGGGTGATAAACAACTTGACATCGTCAGCATACATTAGCAATTTGGAGTGGATTATTGCATTTGGTAAATCATTTATAAATAGAAGAAAGAGGAGTGGACCTAAATGACACCGGAAGGAACATTAATGGATTTGGAGAGACAATCATCAAACAAAACTACCTGTGACCTATTTCTCAAATAAGATGATATCCATTTAACTAAATTTATACTGAAACCAATTTGATTTAATTTATATATTAAAACCCTGTCAAAAGCTTTACTGAAGTCAGTGTAAATCGTGTCGGTTTGATTACGCTGAATAAAACCTTTTATGACGGTTGAGGAAAATTGAATAAGATTGGTAATGGTTGAGAGGCCACTACGAAAACCATGTTGATATGGACTTAAGAT